>NC_056730.1:1142962126-1143087126 GCF_019279795.1 Protopterus annectens
AACTGCAAGGGCTTCCCCTCCATCAACTGCCAAGTCGTGTGCGATGTCCAAGGCATAATAATGAATGTGTGTGCTGGCTTCCCTGGAAGCTATCACGATTCCCACATCTGGCATCTGACACAGCTGTACTTGAGATTTGCCAATGGGAACATCCCTGATAGCCACCTAGTGGGGGATACTGGATATGCACTGGAGCCGTGGCTGATGACACCCATCAGAAATGCACACACACCCGAACAATAACTCCATAATGAGACACACGCACAGACCAGAATTATAGTAGAGCATGTGTTTGGGATGCTCAAGTCATGGTTCCGGTGCCTGGACACATCTGGTTGAGCCTGGCAGTACTCAGCAGCTATATGTACCCAAATTGTCCTTGTATGTGCCATGCTACACAATATGATCCTGCAGAAACAGCTGCAGCAGGAACAGCACGGGGATGGGCCACACAGCCCCCCCACTATTGCCAAAGCCTGCACAGACACAGAGTGACTCAGAGGAGGAAAAACCTGAGCCTGCCCCAGTAGGCAGAAGGAGGCGTGCCCAGTATGCCCTGGCCTTGGCAAAGAGGTAACGCATAGCACATACATTGACACAGGAGGGACCCAGGGAATAACACGTCTCTCTGACTCTCACATACAGTAAAAGGGATGCCAAACATTACACTACCTGTGCTTAACCATGTGTAGGGAGTGTACAATGTGCATCCAACATAGGCAGCCCTGCAGCACCACCCTCAATACTGGGACACCCACAAGGTAAGTGACTCACGCATGCCAGTCAGGGGGGTTCACATACCCAACAACATTCACAGCCAGCAGGACAGGTATAGACAAACACAAACAAAGGCTGTGCTATGGCCTCTAAATGAGGTCTATGGGAACCCCCCCCCCCAGTCTACACAGACAGACTACAGCAGGAAAGGCAGAGGGATGTCAGTTCTGAAAGGTAGGAAGTCAGAAACTAATATGTAGGTAAATAAAAGCTAAGATCTGTAGTACACTGGTATGCCTCTAGTTAGCATGATAGGTAAGACTACAGAATGAAATGGAGTACCCAACATACCAGTACAGTCCTAGCAAATGTGTACAAGTGTCAGGAGTGCCCCCCTCATCCTACATAGTAATGTAATAACAGTCAGGTGTGCCCCCCAATCCTGTGTAGAAATGTGGAAATAGTCAGGTGTGCCCCCCATCCTATGTAGTAATGTAATAACAGTCAGGTGTGCCCCCCCAATCCTGTGTAGAAATGTAGTGATAGTCAAGTGCGCCCCCCATCCTACGTAGTAATGTAATAACAGTCAAGTGTGCCCCCTCAATCATGTGTAGAAATGTAAAAATAGTCAGGTGTGCCCCCCCATCCTACATAGTAATGTAATAATAGTCAGGTGTGCCCCCCCAATCCTGTGTAGAAATATAGAAATAGTCAGGTGTGCCCCCCCCACCCTATGTAGAAATGTAGTAACAGTCAGGTGTGCCCCCCAATCCTGTGGAGAAATGTAGAAATAGTCAGGTGTGACCCCCATCCTGTGTAGTAATGTAATAACAGTCAGATGTGCCCCCCAATCCTTTGTAGAAATGTAGAAATAGACAGGTGTGCCCCCCATCCTACATAGCAATGTAGTAACTGTCAGATGTGCCCTCCCCAATCCTGTGTAGTAATGTAGAAATAGTCAGGTGTGCCCCCGCATCCTATGCAGAAATGGTATAACAGTCAATGCAAAATGATCGATGGATACCCTGCAGAGACAGCATGCTACCTGTAGTTGTAAAACACAAAGGTCAGCACTGCAGTACAAACTACCTTGACTCGATCCACACATTCAGTACAGATGGGCATACTGGGCATGCCCACACACTTAGAGAAATGAAGGCAATGTCAGTCAACAACATACTGAAAGATCATACTGGGCATGCTCACACACTTAAACATATGAAGGCCATGTCTGCAAACACCAGTGGACCAGACATATCTGGCAGCTGCAGATGTTAGTGCAGACACTCCTCAGTATGCACCATTCATGCTTTGCACACACAGTGGATAGAAATACAGGCATACATGTAAGGACAACACACTATAATAAGCCAAAGGTAGACGTACATAGATGTGTGGAAGAGTGTGACTGTGACAAAGAGCCATCCAGGCCTGTCCCACCCAGCACACACCCAAAGGGCCACAACCACATGAGGGTCAGATGTCACTCACTGCAGATACTAGCCACCGGTATCTGTCAGCATTACAGACTATGTGGTGCATGTGCTAGCTGTGCAACATGACTGTACAAGGAAGTAGTCATCTAGCAGCTGTATACATGTACCTGTGAAATATGACCCACTCTGTGCCCGCATGTGGTGTGTCAACCCCTAGATGAATGGGTTATAGCTCATGCACACACACTGCCCTCCCCATAGCCCTACTATGACAAGCATGCTTAGGTCATCCACTGTGAAATACACCTTTGGGAGAATTGTAGCCTAGTAATCTCTGCGGCGTGTGATATAACTGTGTACTGCTGTAGTGTGATAAACTAGTTACGTAGGAGTTCTAATCCCAGACTTGGCAAGTTTGTGTGTGCATCTGTCTGTGTCGAGAGCAATGCTTTTTAGGGTGGCCACACTCCCTACAATTGAAATTCTGTACTTTGGCAAGGTTGCTGATGTCATCCACCTAGAAGTACATCTCTGGGAAGGTTGCAACCCAGTAATCTCTGTAGCACGTGCCATAACTGCATACTGGTGTAGTGTGATAAATTAATTAGGTAGAAGCTCTAATCTCAGACTTGACAAGTGTGTTTGTGTGTCTGTCTGTCTGTGTAGAGAGCAATGCTTTTTTGGGTAGTCACACTCCATGCAATTTGACTGCCCTACTTTGGCAAACCTGCTGATGTCATCCAATGTGAAATATACCTTTGGGGAAGGAGTTCTGCAGTAATCCCCATGGTGCATCCTATAACAGCTCTGTGCTGTAGTGTGATATAGACCTCTGATAGGGGTTCTATACCCACACATGTTTGTTGTGGATGTTTTGTGTGTGTGTGTCACTGTCTGTGTAAGGAGCAATGCATTTTAGCCTAGCCACACTCACTACAATTTGAATGTCCTACTTTGGCAATCCTGTTGATATCATCCAATGTGATATACACCTTTGGGGAGGAGTACCCCTGTAATTTCCATGGTGCATACTGTAACTGTGTAGTGCAGTAGTGTAATAAACTAGTTAGGTAGGGGGTTCTAATCCCAGATATGACAGGTGTGTGTATATGTTTGTAACTTATATCCTGTGTGGAGGTGGGTGTGAGTGTGTGACACCTGGGCCCAATATGGAGTGGGTTTTGCAAATTTCTTATATGGTGGCCTTAGTATATATCACAATGTCTCCCATACAGTGATAACAGATGTAAAATAGATGAGAGGCTGGGGCACAAATCCATACCCATACATGTGACATCAAGGCCAGACAATCACAGTTAGCAACCCCAGTATTACCCAAAGCACACTCTCAACCCATGTCTCATACACACACACACACACACACACACACACACACACACACACACACATATGCCTAGGCAATAGCCAATATGTGGGTAGTACACTGCATATTGGCCACTGATAGTAAATATGGAGTGATTGAAGTGGGCTTCAGAGGGCATGGCACCCTGTCCATCTGTCCAATAGGCATGTGCATGCAGACGGTGCACCTTCCCCATGTTCCCCATTGGACACCTGCAACACCTGTGGTGCCATCATGTGACCCACAAAGGACATACCATGCCTGAAAACATACCCTGTATGGACAGATGCCACTGACACCAGGGAATGATGTTAGCATGCTATCAATGTAGGTGCAGGGTAAACCTGCTGTCCATTACCAGTTTCCACCACAGGTAGCCAAGACTGGCACATCTGATGATAATTTGTGTACACAACATGGGCCAGACACCCCAGGTACAGTTCCACATGTCACTCTACATGCATGTGGGAGGTGTGCACATTCCAGACACCGTCCATGTCATAGACTAAGGAACACATACATGGCAAGTGATGCACAGCATTGGCCACACGCATAAGTCACCCAGGTGACTAGACGGTGGATACAATGCCCACCTGTGAGGGCAAATGCAGAAACTACAGCCCTGAGACACAATGCAGACCATTGACATGTGGCCTGATGCTAAGGTATACCCATCATCTAGCCTTGTATAGCCATCTGGCACGGTCAACCACCACACACCCATGCAGAAATGCACCCATGCATGTCAGTACTGGCACTCCATGTGTTTGTGTGTGAGTTGTATGATGTGTATGATCACATCCACAATCACTACAACCCCCATTGGCATACTGAAGCATGCTGTCTGATGTCAGACACCTCCCCATACCCTTTGCCCATATAACCTCCATATGATACCTGCACAGTAATGTCTTATGGCAATCTCACTAGTGATGAGTTGTAATCCTGGCCCTGCCAAGTGTGTCAGTGTGTGTGCATCCCTGTGAGAGTGTGGCTGTGTTGACGCTGGCACCTGTTCATGTGGACAGGCACGTGTACTTCACCTACCATATAGCTACCATATTCCTGTTGCAGATGTCACTCACCATCACATATATGTTCTGAGGGCTCCACAACAGGTAACCTATGTGGCGCATCTAATATCTGCATAGAACTGTGATAGCATTACATAGTAGTCAGGGGTTTGATATCCTGTGCTGGTAAGTGTGTGGCACAAACATGCTTAAGTTCTACACTAACACCCCTCCCTAACATGTCTTTGCCTCTGTCTGCCTCTCCCACTCCTTCACTGGTTGATGTGGAGACCTGCACCTGCTTTGCTTAGGCAGCAGCATGTGTATTTTAAGTGATGCTCATGATCAGCTGATGGCCTCTGCATGAATTGCAGCCCTCCCCTAGCTGATTGCATGTGGAACAGCTGTGGTAACATTCCCATAGCCAATTGCATGGAAACACACTCCAATATCTAGGAACATCATGTTGGTGTTGGGACTTTTCATTCACTGTGAGCAAGAACTCAATCTGTTGTTTGGCAAACAATATCTCAGATGGATTGGGGATTTATCTCTGACAACATGCACTGTGAAAACAGGCCAACACACAGGAGGGGAATGTGCCTGACCTGACTACAGACTTTAAGTGCTGCTATACTGTATTTGTAGTAATGTTGGTTTAACAGGGTGTGTGCAGATATGGCTGTCCTACATGTATTAATGCCTGCCATGTCAGTTCTATGTTTATGAGGACTCCCCTTCTGTGGGGTCATCTGCAGACTGGGCAGTGTGTGTGGTGCCTTTGGTTTCATGTGTTACCTACAGAGCATGTATCTGTAAACTGCAGAAGGTAGTGTGAGGATTGCAGTCTGTAGATGGTAAAAGTCGTGACAGTTACTGACTTCATATCTCTTATAGGACATATGTTGCGACAAACCCTGTTCAACAGTAAATGTATGAGGTTATCACAACAACATGTCAATATTGGCCCTACATATGTGCTTCCAGCCACAACCCTGTCAACCTTTGTACATATGTCATGCATTAAGAGGTGCATATGTGATGTACACCATAATTAGTGTCATCATATCTGATAACAAGCCAGTGAGATATCAGACTGCTACACATGTTATGTACAGTAGGGATTATATTTGATGACATAACCTGGACATTCTGTGGTTGTTTGTACAGTACTGAGGTATGTGTACTTATGGTGAATGTTGACACTGTGTGTATTGTTAATATGTACAGTGGCCTGTGTACAGACTCTTATAGATGTCATCATTCTAGGTCCCGTCCTATCTAATGTTACATGCTGCTCCACTATATGTTACTGTATTGGCTTACATGTTTTTAGGGCCATACACACACATGTCCCATACCTCAGACAGGCATTAGTCCACACTGTGTAGCAGCCCAGTATATGTAGGGTTAGTGTGTGAGTGGCACAAATGAGGGTGGTGTTGAACAGATAGTCCATAAACTATAATATTATGCTAGCTTACCATATGTGGCTGTATTCACATTGGTTGTTGTTATGCAGTTTCACACAGGTGTATCTTACCCTGTGCTGTGACCTGCCTGTAGAGCATGCTATATATGCAGGCACATATGCATTCCCCCATAGGATATGTAGGGCCTGTAGCCTGCACAGTGCTTTGTTACTAGCCTAGCAACATAGTGTACTTACCCAGTGAGATGTCATGTCCAGATACTTTCCAGATGTACTGCTGCCAGGCCTCCCTTAACAGTCATGTATGTCAGACAGAGTGGTGGGATGCTATACAGATGTATGTCAATATCTAGTGGGTAGTATGGGGCCATGGCACCTCTGTACCAGCAGGTATTATGTGTTAAGACAGATGGGGTGTGTGAATGCATAACCTATGGGGGCGAATGTATACCAGTCTTTATGTGTTATACCCATCTACATGGCTGTTAACATCCATATTGTCAGGATTGGTCCACATGTTCTGCACTAAGGGGTTCTGTGTATACCTCTGGACTGTACAGAGTATGTCAGAATGTCCACATCTATTGGCCAATATCTCTGCTGTAGTCCACAGGAGCATTACGTGCTTGCAGCAGTACTGTATTATGATGTCCTTAGGATGTCTGTTAGTAGCCAATGACGCATATGTGAAAAGCAGGTGTGGCCTCCCACACACACCATGTCTGTGAAGACAATCCCTATTACAGTAGCAACAGTCTACTAATATACCTGCTATACATACCTGACATCCCCTTGCACTACAAAGTTGGGACTATAGGGGCTGGGGTAGGGCTACATCCCATGTTCAGGACATATGGTGAATATATATGTACATATGATTATCCAGATATATATATAGATAATTACACATGTACATATCGACATATATAGATGGGTGTGTATATGTACTTAGATATGCATATACACAGCTAGATATATACATATACAGAGCATTGTATGTCTACACGTATACAGATAGTGATACATATGCACATATACATACCACGCTGCCATTCCTGCCAGCAGTTCACTGCTGTTGTATCCCCTACACATACAGTGGGGCTGGGGCCATATATGTGTGGGCTTCACCTACACAATACATGTGTGCCCATATGCACTCCAGAGGCTAGTATATATAACAGTGGTATATGGCCCTCTATTATTGAGTCTAGGAGGGGATGCACCATACATAACCTAGGCTGTTACAAAACGTGGGGGTATCAGGGGTGAGCTGCCTTAAGGTATCCGGATGTACAGTACCATACATTTCACCTATCTTGACATTACTTACATAAAGTGGGATACTGCAGGCCTACTGCCTCCTGCCATATAGACAGTTCTGTTTGCCAGTGTGCCTGTGATGGTGTCAGTTATGTCTTGTTATGTAACAGTTACATCCCATTTGGTCAACTGAAGTTTTTACCACCTAGTAATTGTGTACAGAGTGCAGATAGAGGCTGCTGGACTATACACCCGCATCACTTTCTGTTGATTGTGTGGTATCTTGTGGCCCAGTCTGTCTTTACTATTGTACAATTTGAAGAGCTTGGCCTGGACAGCAACAGTTGTGATCATTTCCAGACTACTGTATTAGTATAACTGTTTCAGAGTTACATTACTGTCTTTATATGGCTGTCAGTGTCTCAACAGCTATATGACAAGACATATAAATCCGTAATAGTACACAAATAAAGGTATTCCATTTCTGCAAAATTGTGTGTGGTGTTTTATCCTGTGACCTATCTATGTTGCAGGCAACAAATGTCATTTGTATGGGTGTCTCTTCCAGTGTCCAATAGTTAGAGAGCTATCTGTAGGCATAGTGGCTGTTCCATATTGTGTGCGCCTACTACATAAGTATCTTACTGTACATATCTGTGTGTGTGTATGTGTAGTAACATATATATATACAGGTATATCTGTATCTGCATATATGTGTCTGTGGATATGTATCCTGGCGATGTTGATAGCTTCCACATTTTACATTTCCTATGGGAGCCAGACTGTACTGCATGATATGTTACCAATATCAGCCTGACATCATACAGGTGGGATGTAGTACTGTTAACATCATGTGCCCATGTCATGTCAGGACCTGGTTATGGGATCTGCAACACTTGGTAGTGCATTGCAGAGGGGACGTGTTTGGCTGTTGGGGGGTGGGTATACCCATTCGTACAAGACGTATATTGTTTGGGGCCTCTTAACCCCATTAACAGTGCATGTGGACATATATGATTTGGTTAATGTCCCATTGATATCTATATATGTATGTCCATATATACCTATATGTATATATATATATATATATATATATATATATATATATATATATATATATATATATATATATATATATATATATATATATCTGCTTGCATATATATAACTATATCCATATATACCTACATAGAATAGATATATATCTGCTTGCATATATGTAACTTGCTGTGTATATGTAGACATATATATGTGTTGATGTAGGCATTCACATGAATATATGTTCTTATACATTTTTATATATATATATATATATATATATATATATATATATATATATATATATATATATATATATATATATATATATATATATATATATATATATATATATACATATATATATATATATATATATATATATATATATATATATCTACATATATAGATATGTTGTATCTGTTCAGATATGAATATATTTACACACACACATACATCTAACTGTTGGACTACAGTCTCTGTACCATTTAATGACTGGGCTGAATGATATGTTTTTGAAATCATTGGGGTTATGTATATCTGGCATGGCTTAGTGGTAAATTGCTTTGTCTATGGTGTGCAGTGTCCTGGGTTTGAATCTTGTAGAGGCTGTTTATTTGGTTGCTGGGCAAAACAAGGGCCATTGGATACAGAGTGATTAAGGCACTTTAAAGCAGTTGTAAGGGGGTTTGCACGTGTTTGCGCTCAGGTAAGCACTGCTAACTACCGGTTACAGTTTCTGATACTCAGTTAGCTTCTAAATTGCTTAACCAGTCTAGGCATTGCTTACTCCCATGCAAACAGGCTTAGACCCACTTACTGCTGCTTAAAAGTGCTTACTCCTACTTACCCTGTGCTAGTTTCTTTAAAAGAAATGAAAAAAGGGTTGATAGGAAAGTGGTGAAAAAGGGGCATAGGGAAAATAGCTAGGGATGTGCAGGAAGGGTGTAGGGAAGATCCATAGCTGCCCATTTCTTCTACAGCAACAGCTGTGCATATACACTGAATTTAGAGGTAGATTTGGGCACTCAAACCCCTGGGAGAGGGGTGAGGACAACAATAATAAGTTGTGATGCCAATTAGACCAGATTACATGTGTCCAGTGGACATGTGTGGGAAATGGACAGCTATGTATGGGGCGAGATTTTTTTGTGGGAACAGATTGCCCTCTTTTTCTTTTTTTCAGGTGAAAGTGGGATGCTGGGGATGGGTATTAGGTATATTTGGGGAGGTAGGTTGGGTAGGTTAACAGACAAGACACACAAGATGCATACAGGGGCAGTATATGACACATGTCAGGGGTAAACACCTTGATGGGGAGGGGTGTTAGGATATTGGAAGCCCACAAGCCCCCTAGTGGTAACAGTGGGACTGAGGTCCCCACCCATGGGCAGTCACCACTGCACCTTCACAGCCCTGAAGGTGGCTGTGCTGGGGGCTGAGCCACAGAGCCAGGCTGACTCTCTAATCATGACACATGGCCCTCGAGCTGGCGTAGAAAATCACCGAACTGCTCATTGATCACTCTACGCACCATGACCCAACCTGGTGATGGGTGACATGTGCCTGTCCGCACCCACTCCCAGAGGGGGCGAGTCCCATCCCCTGAGGTGGTTCCACCCAAAGGTGGTGCAGGACCAACAGACAGGGAGGTCCAGGGTTGGGCCCCAGACATGCTGGTGCCCGGTGCCATGGCCAGCTGAGGTGGGACAGGTAGGTCCGCTGGAACCGGCCTTCCCAAGCACTCTATACTGTTTAGATTTCATCATATATGGGTTACTAATAGTCAACACATTCCAGAGTTAGGCATAACAACATGCATAGATATTCCCATTAACCCAGACACCAGATACGGAACAGTTGCATAACAAATAGAACACATGCATATATGGGACCACAGTGGTGATAAGAACAGCATGGAGGTACATTGATGGCACCATGCCACCAATGCTGGAATTATTCCATATAGCACATGCATGGGAACCATGAAAATATTTATCAAACAAATGGACATAATCAGAGTCATTACATACCAGTTGGGGTGGGTATCTTGATTATTGTCTGAGATATGGTGGGGGGGAGATAAAGATGTCAATTAACAAATAGTATATTCCTGTAGTCCACATTACATTCCTAGTCAGTGCTGTTATCTGTACCTTACAAGTCTTACTACACTACCCTATAGCCTTAGTTTGGTCACTGATATGGCTGTCGTCATCATTACACATGAACCAGATTTACCTGCAGTATACACCTCTTACCTGGTATACCTGTGGAGGGAATGTTTGTTAACACTAACTAACTGTTTCTACACATACTCCCGGATTTTGGGTTGTTGTTTTGCACATGGCTATCCAGCTCTTTCTGCATGGACTCTGACCATGTGTTGACCACATGCTGGTGTGCTGGGACATATCTAGAATATTGCCCTCTTCCACCTTTAGTGACCTACACACACACATATACATGATTTCCTACACAGTTATATTATGTAGCACAGTATGGGTGACAGTGACCAGTGATACTTTATTATTCAGAGAAACTGTAACACTCACAATCCCCTACAATACCAGTGTGAACAGTGCCAGTACAGGTTATATTGGTCTGTATTTCTCAACACAGTGTTCGTATCCAATGTACCTGTGGGAGCAATGTTTGTTAGCACTACCTGACTGTTACCACACAAAGTTCTGGATTACACATTAGTATTATGCACATACATCTCACTCTGCTACTGTACACACTCTAGTCACAGCTTGACAACATGGGAGTGTAGATAGGACATACTTGAAATATTACTCTCCTAACAGTTTCCGGGGTTGCTACAGTGACAGGTGTGTTCTCATGATAGTTGACAATCACTTGTATTCCCTGTTTGCTGGCTACATATCTGGGATCATCCCACAAACTCACCAAGGGGACAGAGAGACAGGCAGCAGATATACGCACATATACTGGAAATTCTGGCCTCATGTGTACGGTTGTGTAGTATGAATCTGTATGCAGTCTAATTCCACTCCCAGGATTCATATCATGGCTGTGTCTGCTACAACTTAAACACTGTACATCACAGTTGTGTCTGCTATATTGATATCGCTGTATATCTTCAATCTGCTTGCTGTCTTATTAATCCCCTATGCTTATGCATTCTGACCTTGTACAACAACACACTTATACAGATTTCCTAGACAGTTACATGTTGTAGGACAGTGTGGACCACAGTAATGTGTAATACCTCATTATTCAGAGCAACTGCATATCATTCTTGTATTTCTGGGCACAGTGTTGGTATCTGACAGACCTGTGGGGGGAATGTATATTAGCACTACCTGAATGTTCCCACACACAGTACCAGGTTCCACATTACTATTATACACATACATCTCACTCTGTTACTGTACACACTCTGACCACAGCTTAACAGTTTGGGGTGCAAATGGGACATACATGGCTTCTTAGTCACATAAGGTATTGGGGAGTTGCTAGTGTGCCAGGTTTGTTGTCATAGATGTGTGTCAATCAGTTGTATTTCTGGTTTGCTGCCTATACATCTGGGATCATCCCACTGATTTCCCAGGGGGACAGGTTGATAGGCAATAAATATGGGCCACTTTAATAGACATTATGGACATATCTGTACAGTCATAGGGTATGATTCTGTATGCAGACTACTACCAGTGGCAGGATTCGAACCATGGCTGTGTGTGCTATAAAAAACAATAGTTCATATATCAGTTGCATGGGCTATTTGGTTTTTATTGTCTGTGTTTTCCCTGTTTACTGTCTATGTGTCTCTCAGTCATACTAAATGGCCTCTGGGGTTTACACCTGTCATAAACAGGCATTCCTACACATTCAATTTATGGTGCATGGTGTGGGTAACAGTGATTAATACAACAGTACTATTACATGATTTTAAATCTACATTACCATATGATACCAGAATATACACATGCAGTCCAGCAGTTAGACCTGTTTTGTCAGGATATTACAATTTTATTGACATACAAACAATATGAGATTCTTCCTGCCATACTCTCTAGTGTATGCAGTACTTGCCTTAAACAATACAGGTTTTATACTAGCAGTTAATTTACTACTACTTATATTTTTATTTCCTATGACAGTAAATGCATGAGTATTACTGACCTGCCTCCCATCGCAACCTCACCAGGTGACTGATGTGGGCCTCCTAGTTTGTGGCCCACTCCGTTGCAGCTGTGAGGGACATAACAGGAATATTTAGCCATGATATACTTGAGCTGGCAATTATTACACACATACTGGGGTGATACCTACACACATCTGGAACATCCCCTGATGCGCTGGCCTCTTAGAGCCACTCCTCCAAGAGGTCCCACTTCCACCGCTTCAGGTCAGCATAGTGGTGCCTGACCTGCTCACCAGTTCGGGTATGCCAGTGGCACTGGTGAGGTCATGGGCGAGATGGTCCCAGGCCTCTGCCTTATATTGAGACCCCTGGTACTGGCCCTGCAGCAGTCTCTGAGCATGGTCAGAGACTGCTGTAGGGCCAGCAGCAGCAGCAGTCTCTGAGCATGGTCTTTATCTAGGAGTCCTGCCATGACCTTGGACTCCTGTATGCACCAGCGCTGCACGCGGAAGTGCACTCCTTCTCCCCTTGCTGCCATAGTGTCTGCAAGAGGAAGCTACAACCAGTTATGCAATGTATTCCAGCCTCTTGGGTTTAAGTAGGGACGATTTCCCACACTTTTCCGTGAATGGCCAGTTTTGAAAAGGCTAAGCTATGGGCAAACCTGTTTACCTAAGGTTGGCATTGGTTAAAGTGGTATACCACTGGGCACAATGAGTTAGCTGGTCTACATATTGCTCACACCTCCTAAGCTGGCCTGTGCAATGCTTAGCATTGCTTACATTAGACTTTCATTATAATGCCTTTTTGGCAGTGTTATTATTCATTACACCTTATATGTATGTCTGGTATCCCTGATTGATGTGTATGTACACTCTGTGGGGTCCTTGTGCTTTATTGGGGACTTCAACACTTTATTACAATTGCACCTCACTTCTGGGTTTACTCCAGTATTCCATTTCACATATTTATGTTCTGTAGTGGGTTATGGCACATATGACTGTATACTGATGCCTTTCACAGGTTCAGTTTGATTATACTATGGTGAGGACTTGTTTGCTACTACCTCATTCGTCCATACTTCTGTGATGGCTTGGTGGATAACTACTGGGACTATGGTGTATAGGGTCCTGGTTTTGAGACGTGCATGGCTGTTTATCTGGTTGATGGGCAGAACAAGAGCCATTGGATACAGAGTGATTAAGGCACTTTTGAGCAGTTGTAAGCAGGTTTGCTCGATAGTAAGCACTGCTAACCTGCTGTTACATCTGCTTACAGAGAGTTAGCTTTAGGATTGCTTACCCAGTGTAGGCATTGCTTACCACCACATAAATGGGCTTAAGGCTGCTTATTAGTGCTTAAATATGCTTACTACTGCTCATTTGCGCTTAAACCTGATTACTTGTGCCTTATTCATTATGACACTGACACCTCACATGTGCATTTACTGCAGTACACCAGTTCATAAATATATGTTATTTAGTGGGTTATGCAATAATAATATTGGTCATAACCTGCTTTGCCAGGTAAAATTGAATGTGCTGCAGTGGGACTCAAACTAGGAATGCCTGCTTGGAAGGTTAACGCTCTGCCCACTACACTCTTGCTATGCTGCTTCATTTGCATATATCTTCCTTGTTATCCTCTTCAGCCTTTTAAGCTGCTTTAACCATAGCTAAGTGATGGGCACACCCACGCACCTATGGTTAGCTGTAATCGGAGTTTTAAAAAAAAAGGTTTTCTTCAATTTATTTATACATTCTGTTGCTGTTATACACAAGGGGGACTGTTGGTGGGGATATGCGGTCACCTGTGAGCAGTCTCACTCTTTGCATACCCCTTTCTGCTGTTCAACATTGCGGGAGCGTGTGTATTCTGAGAGCTCTGCTTTCAGACACACCCCCTGCACTCTTACACGCTCCGTGTAAGCCTAGGAGCTCGGGCAACGCACTTCATTAATATGCATAGCATGCTGCCATCCTACTCCTAAATGATCGCTTCCATGCAGGACTAAGTTAGTCCTGCACAGAAGATTAGTAAATCCGGGGAATTGCAGTAGCATAATGGTGGTGCTGTACTCCTGAGTGTGTCATGTTTTGGACAGGACATTAAACTGAGACCTCATCTGCCTGAGTTGGTGGTAGCTCAGGTGGATGTAAAAGATTCCATGGCACCTATTATTTAAAAGAGTAGGAATCCTTTACTGATACACACACACACACACACACACACACACACATATATATATATGTATATATATATATATATATATATATATATATATATATATATATATATATACATACATACAAAATAACTTATTTACAAAATGTGTACATATTTACAACTATTTACACATGTACAAATATGTATATATATATATATATATATATATACACACACACACACACACACACACACACACACACACACACACATATATATATATATATATATATATATATATATATATAATTGCCTCATTTTCTGGTGAAAACCATGCAAATGAGGTGAATTAGCGATCCAGGAAGCAGGCAGGCATCTGTGCAGGAATAGTGTAACCTGCAGAAATGTATTTTGGTACTAATCGAATACATTTCTGCAAATTACAAAACGAAGGCATGATAGCTCAAAAAAAAGCATGTATTCAATGTAGTAAGCATGCCAATGGCCAAATATATGGCCATTGGCATGAGAAATAGTTGCAAAATTATAAAAAAATAACATTTGTTTGGGGGCCGATTTTGGCCGTTTAAGCATAGGGCAGCGGTGCGCAAATGGGATCAGCCCAAATATAAGAAAAAAAGTTGGAAATAAGCTTTTAAACCCAAATCAGCATTTTGCCATAATAGTCAATGGCATGCATAAGACAACAATACCAGGGAATAGTGGTTGCTAAGGGGGAAGGCTGAGTGTGAGTATGATAACTATGAATTAGCATTCTCTATTATGCAAATGAGGAGATTGATACTGAATCACAGATTTCCTCTCAGTGTTAGCTTACGCCCAACTGTCTATGTGCAGCAACACCGTTGTATAGGAGATGGATGACCTCATAAGGGGGAGTTCTATGCATGCTGTAAGCTTATTGGAGCTCTATGGCACATGTTTGCCCTTAGCTAAGCACAGCTAAGGAAAGGGATATGTCTGAGGCTGCCTAACAGTGTTTACATTGTCTAAATGGGTGTGCACGCTGTGCACCAGGTTTTAAACAAACAAAAAAAAAGAAATAGCAGCTCTGTTCACATCTGAGCACTGGGTGTGTGTGGCATGCCTTGGGGCTTAAATGGGAAAATGGTGGGAAGGGAAAACAGCAGTAGGAAGGCAATCAAGGAGAACTAGCATAGCTGGCAGGTGAAATGTATCAGAATCAGACAATTACACAGGCAGCAGCCCAGCACACTACTATGAACTATGCAAACACCTTCCATTCTGTTTTTTTCCACCAATTCTACACCACCGGTATACACAGACGGGGGAAATTTTACATGACAAAACTAATAAAATGTTAGGGGCTGCTGTCACTCTCATACATCAATATGTGCAAGAGGCTGAGGGTGGTGAGGATGTGAATGCTGATGACCAATCTGCATGAGGCGGAGGAGAAGAATGTAGAGACCCGGGGTAATCTACCAGGGGCTACATGAGATGGAGATAGTGGAGTGCTATAGGGTGGACAGGGACCTCCTACAACAAATTGTTGAGCTGTGCTGGCCACACCTCATACACAGAACCAACAGAGGGGAACCCATCCCAGTGGATACCAAGGTATGTGTAGGCTTAAGAATACTAGCCACAGGTACCTTCCAAAGGGCAACTGGGGATATCATGGGGATCTCACAGGCATCAGCATCCAGGGTACTCCACCAGTTCCTGGATGCCATGTCAGCACATTCTGGTGAGCACATAAATTTCCTCAACACCCGTGAGGTGTTGACTAGCAATATGCATCTTTTCCACCAAATAGCAAAATAACCTAGTGGGTGCTATAGACTCTACCCACATGCACATCAAAGCACCACCCGGCGAGCGGGGTAGAGTCCACATAAACTGCAAGGGCTTTGCCTCTATCAGCTGCCAGGTCATGTGCGATACCCAGGGCATTATCCTAAATGTGTGTGCTGGTAGTCCTGGAAGCTATCACAACTCCTACGTCTGGCATATGACACAGGTATACCAGGCATTTGCCAGTGGGGGCATCCCATATGGCCACCTAGTGGGGGATGCTGGCTACGCACTGGAGCTGTGGCTGATGACAACCCTCAGAAATGCACACACACCTGAACAAGAAATCCATAATGAGGCACACACACAAACCAGAATTATAATAGAGCATGTGTTTTGGATGCTCAAGTCACGGTTCCATTGCCTGGACATATCCGGTGGAGCCTTGCAGTACTCTCCAGTAACATGAACACAAATGTTCATAGTATGTGCCATGCTACACAATATGATCCTATGGAAACAGCTGCAGCAGGAACAGCATGAGGCAAGGCCACACAGCCCCCCACCATTGCCAAGGCCATCACAGGCACAGAGGGACTCGGTGGAGGAACTACCTCAGCCTGCCCATGTAGGCAGAATGGGGTGGGCCCAGTATGCCCAGGCCTTGGCAAAGAGACAATGCATAGCACATACACTGACACGCTAGGAACCCAGGGAATGACACCTCTCTCTGACTCATACATACAGTAAAAGGGATGCCAAACGTGATACTACCTGTGCTTTACCATATATAGGGAGTGTACTATGTGTATCCAACATAGTCAGCCCTCCAGCACCATCCTCAATACTGGCACAACTACAAGGTAAGTCAATCTTCGTATCAATTGCTGAATGGAGTAGTATGTTATGATAGTGATATCTATGGTATGGATGTAAGCATGCAAGGGAATTTGGTGGCTGAATGGGATCGCAGCAGATAGTGGACACCTATATTGGCAGCATGAAATCCATAACAAATACTGCTGTCAACATACTATTCAGTACTAGACAAGGTGACAAATCCCACTGCAGTACATGTGGTGGCCCAAATGTGTGTCCATAGAACACACTCACTCCCCTCTCACCCCCTAAAGGGCCCATCTCAATACCAAATGATTGCCAAATTCCAATAATCACAGCCACACAGGTAGAAACAGCACTCTCCAAAGCTAAGAATACAGCATCCATGGGACCAGATGACATCCCAGGCTGTGTACTACAGGAACTACAAAATGAACTGGCACCCCACCTAAGTGTCATGTTTAATCATAGCCTCACCTCAGGCTTCATGCCCACTGAGTGGCGCACAGCTACAGTTATCCCACTCCACAAGGGAGGATCCACCTTGGATCCCGGGAACTATCGTCCCATCAGTCTGACAAGCCTGATCTGGAAGGGCATGGAATGCATTATCATGGAACTTATAAATAAAGACATTAGCAACCTCCAGACACAAGACCCCACCCAATTTGGGTTTGTGAAGGGCCGATCTTGTCTCCTGAATCTGATTGACTTCTTTGAATCGGTCTCCAGAGCTGTGGATAAGGGTAAGGAGGTCCACACAGCCTATCTGGACCTTGCCAAGGCCTTTGACACTATTCCCCACTCTGGAATCATAGATAAACTTACTAAGCTGGGCATAAATCCCTATGTCACTCAATGGGTTGCCAACTGGCTTACTGACAGAACTCAGACTGTAAAAGTAGCCGACTCAAAATCCAGCTCCAGACAAGTGACAAGTGGAGTACCTCAGGGTTCAGTCCTGGGACCACTCTTGTTTGGCATCTACTTCTCTGAAGTACAGGCCAAAACTAAGGGACTCTGGCTAACAAAGTTTGCAGATGACTGCAAACTGGGAGCCATTATTTAATCCCCAAATGATGTGGATATTCTACAAAAGGGCCTTACAGAAACAGATGCCTGGTGCCAGAGCCATGGGCTCAAGCTTAATGCCAAGAAATGTATAGTCATCCCTTTGGAAAAAACATGTACCCATGAACTACCACATAGGTGACAGGACACTAAACATCGAAAGTGTGATGAGAGACTTAGGGACACAAGTGGACAGTGGTCTCACTTTTGGTAACCACATCGCCACAACAGTCAGGAAATCCTTCTACGTGGCACACCTCATCACTAAGGGCTTTTCATCCAGAAAAAAGGAGGTCATTGTCCCACTCTACTCATCCCTCATTAGACCCATTATAGAGTATAATGCCCCATTTGGTATGTACCTCACAAGACATCTGCAACAGCTGGAAAGGCCACAGAAATACCTTACTAATCACAGGCCTAAAGCAGATGCCATATGCTGACCATCTAAAAAAACTCCAGCTATACTCTGTGGCATATCGTCTACTCAGAGGCGATCTCTGCTTAACATACAAGGCCATGTCAAACCCTGAGCTGTTTGACATGCTCCACTTAAAGAAATCCCAATCCCTCAGAGCCACACGCTCCAGGGATCTAAACCTTATCATCACAATGGACAAAACATGCTGGAGGGATAGGTTCCTGACCCAGAGACTCCCCATACTCTGGAATAGACTACCCATACATGTCAAACAGAGCACCTCATTGGCCCTCTTCAAAAGGAACCTTGATGATTGGATGGGAGATAGGAAATTCACCCCAGGGATCATGTCAGTCACCCTGCTAGACAGGGACCCAGAGAAGTAAATATCGTGGGAAAAAATTTCCAGGGAATTGTTATGGTTAGGTTTGCATAGGCCTTAGGGCCGATAGCCTAGTACCAACCTATGAACCTATGAACACATGCACGTCAGTGAGGCCTCACATACCCACCACCAGCCTCATACAGCAGGACAGGTGTAGATGACCATAAAGAAAGGCTGGGCTAAGGCCTCCAATTGGTGGCAATGGTTAACAGCCCCCCTCCAAACCTACCAGACAAATTACAACAGGTCTGGCAGTTGTACGTCAGTTCTGAAGGGTAAGAAGTCTGAAACTGAAATGTAGGTCAATAAAACCTAAGATCTGTACTCTACTGATATGCCTGCAGTCTGCATGATAGCTCAGAATACAAAATGAAATGGAAGCCAACAGAGCACCTGAGATACCAGTACAGTCATAGTAAATGTTTAAAGTTGTCAGGTGTGCCCCCCCCCCCCACAATCCTATGTAGAAATGCAGTAGCATGTAAGTGTGAGGTGTAATAACAGTGGAGCACAGATTACCCAAGCTGGCCCAATCTACAGGATAGATTGTTGCATGTGTACAATATGCAGGGGTCCATGTGTTAGGTTGTTGTGTGTTCGATATTGTCTGGAAGTGGTCAGCATGTAGGCATGGAAGGTTGTGTCTCTGTGGCCTATGGGCAGTACTGTGGATGACAGGGCCATTTTCTGACAACTGCAGTGCTGTCCACAATGCCTCTCAGCAATACCCATGTCAGCAGTCATCCATACTCACTGTCCAGATGTCAATATCTGTCACCGTCTGAAAGATGGACATGCTATGAATGTGGGCCCATACATACATACAGTACACAGGTGGAAGTACCCTAGACAGAGTGCATAAAATGTAACTCTCAACTGCACACAACTATGGAATTGTACATACAGGTTAGCAGCCAACTATTGGGATACTTCCCAGATATCACTTGCATAATGTTAGGATGAGGATAGAATAACAGATTGAGGAGGTGTAGATACATGGATGTCATGGAGTGTGTGAAGTCTAAAACTCTGATGTGTGTCCATACTACCCCTGCCTGCAAACCCAGTAATGGGTGGCTACAAACCTGCTCATAAATCACAATGTGAAAGGGAACACTCTGGGTAACCTGGGTGAATTTGTACAGCTGAAAGTTATGGCCACAGCAGGATACGGCCATTCTGTTAAGTCGATATATGTACAAGAAGGGGATCTCAGCCACAATACTACCAAAGTGCTGGACCATTTACACAGTCCCATCAGTAAGTGTCTGTAGCTACCACTCCAGAATGGCAGGAGTGTGCAAGAATGTGTAGGTTGCGGACCACAATGCTGGACTCAGCTTCATTCATCTTGTATTTCCCAGTAAATAACTGTGAGAAAATAATTATATCTGTCAGTAGTCAATGACATAATACATCACAGTGTAAAACAGTACATATGTCTGAATATCTCTGCTACCAACAACTATGTAACACAAGCAGCACAGACAGCAATAGTTACAGTATCCCCTTATCTATCGCCCATTGTGACTCCATATTGTCAACCTATCTACACATATCCTGCAGAAACAGGTTGCAATCTGTAGGTTGAGAACACCAAACCCTGGACTGGAGTGCAACCCTACCTGGAATGGATTCACACACTCAATACAGAAGGTCATACTGGGCATGCTCCTACACTTAGATAAATGAAGCCCATGTCTGATAACACAGTGGACTATACATATCTGTCTTTTGCAGATGTCTGTGCACACACACCAAATTGTAGACCATTTATGCTTCACACACACACTGGATAGGAATACTCACACATATCCAAGGCCAATATACTATAATATGTCAAACATACACACACAGAGATGTGGGGAAGAGAGAGACAGATGGTGACAGATAAAATTCCATTATGAGGCCTGTCCCACCCACTACACATCCAGCTGGCCGATATCATATGATGTGCTGATGTCAATTACTGTAGACATTCCTTTTGGTAGCCCCCAGCCCTATAGTGTCTGTGGTGTTTGTGATAACTGTGTAACACAATAGTAAAAATCAGTATTCATGTAGCATTTGTATACTCAGTCCTGTCAAATGTAAAGTTGTGTGTGACTGATTGTGTGTGTGTGTGTGTGTGTGTGTGTGTGTGTGTGTGTGTGTGTGTGTGTGTGTGTGTGTGTGTGTGTGTTTCCAGAGGAATAATTTATGGCCCTTTTACACACACTGCACTTCCCACTGCCCGTTAGCACTCCTGTTGATGTTAGTCACCTTGAAATCAACCATCAGCTGAATCTCAGTCCTATAAGCTCTGTGGTGCTTGTGATAACTGTGTAATACTGTAGTGTAGCAAGCTTGTTAGATAAGAGTTTTAATCCCAGACATAGTAATTGTGATAATGTGTGTGTGTGTGTGTGTGTGTGTGTGTGTGTGTGTGTGTGTGTGTGTGTGTGTGTGTGTGTGTGTGTGTGTGTGTGTGTGTGTGTATGGAGATGAATGATTTGGGGTCCATTCACACTCACTACACCTACCACTGCCCACTTTACACCTGCTGATGTCAGTCACCTTGAAATAACCCTTTGGCCAAATTTCTACTCTATAAGCTCTGTGGTGCTCATGATAACTGCGTAATACTGTAGTGTAGCAAACTAATTAGGTTGGAGTTGTAATCCTGGTCCTGTCAACTGTGATAATGCATGTGTTTGTGTGTGAGAGTGGGTGTGTCTTTGTTGACACCTAATTTAGTGGTCACTCACACTTATTACACTTCACTTACCCCTCCTTTAGCTCTGCAGCTGTCACTCACCAGCAAAGATACCTTTGGACAGCTCTTCAACATATAAGCTGTGTAGCATTTGTGATAACTGCATAATACCGTAGTGTAGTAAACTAGTTAGATAGGAGTTCTAATCCTGATCCTGACAACTGTAAATATGTGTTTGTGACAGTGTGTGAGTCTTCGTTGACACCTGATTTTGTGGTCATTCACACTTACTACATTTCCCTTACTCCTCCTTTAGCTCTGCAGCTGATGTCACTCACCTTCAAAGATACCTCTGTACAGTTCTCCAACATATAAGCTCTGTGGTGCTCGCAATAACTATGTAATACCATAATGTAGCAAACTAGTTACGTAGGAGTTCTATTCCTGGTCCTGGCACCTGTGATAATTTGTGTGTGAGAGTGGGTGTGTCTTTGTTGACACCTGATTTAGTGGTCATTCACACTTACTACACTTCCCTCATCCCTTCTGTAGCTGATGCCACTCACCTTCAAAGATACCTTTGGACAGCTCTCTAACAGATAAGCTCCATGGCACTCATGATAACTGCATAACACTATAATACCAATACATAGTTAGGTATGGGTTTGAAACTCAGTACTGTAAATGTGTGTCATCAGTATCCTGTGTGGGGGTGATTGTGTAAATAACAAGATCCATTCCAGGGCGGGTTTTGCTCCATTTTCATATTGAGGACCCATATGTTCCGATGTTACATTACAAGGCCAACAGTTGTCAAACACCATAGAGGTTGCTGTAGACAATCCATAGCCATACAGTTATATATAGGCAACCATTATAATACCCAGAGACCTCTCTCCACCCACGGATCATACACAAACATGCTTGGCTCTTTCTCTCTTCCTTTCTTTCTCTCTCTCACCCCCTCTCTGGTAGATGTGGAAAAATGCATCTGTTTTGCATAGGCAGCAGCTTGACTTAGGTAGGTAATGCTCATGATCAGCTGATGGCCTGTGCACAAATTGGAGTCCTCCACTTGCTAATTGCATGTGGAACACCTGTGGTATCATTCCTATAGCCAATTGCATGGAAATACACTCCTATAAGTAAGCACTGAAAGTGGGTGTTGGCCCTTCTCCTTCACTGTGAGCAGGACTTCATGTGGGTGTGTGACAAACAGCATCACAGAGGGTAGTTGGAAATACCTCTTACAACAAACACTGTGGAGATAGGCCAACAAACTGGAGGAGGATGTTCCAGACATGGAGACAGAATGTAATTATTGCTGTTCTACATTTGAAGTAATGTTGGTTTAACAGGGCTTGTGTGGATATGGCTGTTCTGCGTGATTTAAAGTCTAGCATGACAGTGTTATGTGGCTGAAAAAACTCTCACCTGTAGGGCTATCTGCAGCTGGCCAGAGTTTGCAATCTTAGATTTGGCATGTTACTCACACATTTTCTGTCTTTATAGCATACTCTGATTGTACTCAGTAAATGGAACATCCATGTGTGTTACTGACTTCATATCCCTCAGATGAGATATGCCACAACAAACACTGTTACACCGGTAATGTTCTCAGTTTATAACTGCAATATGTCAATTTTGGCCCTGTGTTTGTGCCTCTGTCCCCCAAGTCTGTCACCCTTTGTTCATATGTCATGCAGTAAGAGGTGGATATGTACAGTATACTATTATTTACTGACATAATTCATGATATTAAGCCAGTGATATATCAGACTGCAAGACATGTAATGTATAGAAGGCCTAATAGTTGAGGACAAAACCTGGGCATTCTGTTGTAGTCTGTACAGTAGTGAGGTCTGTGTACTTACGGTGATTGTTGATAGAGTGTCTGTATTTGGCCTGTGTACAGACTGGGGTTGATGTCATTGTTCTTGGTCCTGTTCTATCTGATGTTGAATGCTGCTCCATTTTCTGATACCCTATCAGCCTATATGATTGTAGTGTCAGACTGAGACATGTCCCATACCGCAGTCAGGCATCAGACTACACTGTGAATTGGACCAGTATATGTAGGGTTAGTGTGTGAGTGGCAAACATGACGATGACTTTTGTTCACACAGGCCATGGACTGTACTATTACTTAGGCTTATCATTATGTGACTGTGACTGTGTTGAGATGAGTTGTGGGTATACACTTTCACACTGGTGTCTGTTACTTCATGCTGTTACATGCCTGTAGTTCCTGCTATATTTGCAATTGCATGTGTATTCCCCCACAGGTATATTGGGTTAGTGTTGTGGCAGTCTGCCTGTATTGTAGACAGTGCTTGATGACATGCCTAGTAGCTCAGTGTATTTACCCTAGTGTGATGTTATGTCCAGATATTTGTCAGCTGTACTGTTGCCTGGCCATCATATGTGTTGTGTATTTCTGACAAAGCAGTGAACTGCTGTGAAGATGTATGTTACTAACTAGTGTAAAGTATGTGGCTTGGGATCTCTGCTCCTCCAGTTAATATGTGTTTGGACAGACAGGAGGGTGTGAATGCATCAACTGTGTGAGCTTCTCTAGTCCAGTATTTCTGATATATCCCCATTTTCATGGCTTTAAAGATCTCCTTTGTCAGGCTTATTCCACATTTATTGCACTAAGGCGTTTTGTGTATACGTCCAGACTGACCAGAGTGTTTCAGACTGTACATGTTTGTTGCTCATATTTCTTCTGTATTCAACAGGATCATTACTGTGATTTGTGTGGTACTTCACTATGATGATTTTATGATGTCTGTCAGTAACTGATGGCATACATGTCAGTTTCAGAAGAGCCTTCCTTGGTGTGGAGGGTGTGGGGGGCAGAGCTCCCCACTTAGTTTGGTTTTACTGAAAAATATAAAACATAAAGCAGAGAATTTAAATCAAACAAGGTGGGGAACTCCACACCCCCCAAGTATATATACTAACTCCAAAGCCACACTACAGTGAGGAAAAGGACATATCCCTTTTATTTGCCTTACAGTGTACTGCAACTTTCAGTCAAATGAGTGTAACCCATTTATATATATATATATATATATATATATATACACACACACACACACACACACATATATATATATATATATATATATATATATATATATATATATATATATATATATATATGCAGAGACAGCGAAATATATACCAATATATATATATATATATATGTATATATATATATATATATATATATATATATATATATATGTGTGTGTGTGTGTGTGTGTGTGTATGAATATATATATATATATATATATATATATATATTTATATCTAGATCTACTAGCGTAGATCGAAATTATACTATTTCGAAATACAATAGTAGTGTCCTACTAACGCGAAAGTGCACTTCAACGAAAGTGCACTTTCGTGAAAGTCACTAGAATGAATGAAGGGTTAGGGCTTGGGTAATGGATAGTGACTAACTAGTAGGGCTATCCACTATCCTTAACCTAAGCCCTAACCCTAAGGTCCGTGACTACCACACCAAAGTGCAGGAAATTGTATTTCCTCCACTGAGCAGTAGTTATGTTCCTATTACCTGTACTGTGGTGTAGTAGTGATGGACTTTAGGGTTAGGGCTTGGGTTAAGGATAGTGGATAGCCCTACTAGATATCCACTATCCTTAATGCAAGCCCTAACCCTAAGGTCTGTCACTATCGCACCACAGTGCAGTAAAGGTCCCGTTCGACTTAGTGACTTTTGCAAAAGTACACTTTCGTTGAAGTGCACTTTCGCGTTAGTGGGACACTACTATCGTATTTTGAAATAGTGTAATTTCGATATACGGTAGTAGACCCATATATATATATATATATATATATATATATATATATATATATATATGTTTAAACATATATCTATATCCTTTTATGTATAAACATGAGTGTTGTATATACCTTCTCAGATGTAACCCACAATATTAATCTGATATGTTTATATTTACATATAAGAACATGACTAATTCAGCACTATTTTCGCTTACAAGTACTAAACAATTGTAGTAGTCTAAGCAGTTGTTCACTGCTATTCAGTATGTGTACTGAATGATATATTTGAAAAACAACAAACTTCTTCACAGGTCAGGTGGCTTAGTGGTTAACTGCTGTGACTATAGTGTACAGGGTCCTGGGTTCAAGACCTGCAATGGGATGTTTATTTTGTTGCTAGCCAGAACAAGGACTGTTGGATACAGAGTGGGTAAGGCAGTTTTGAGCAGCTTTAAACATGTTTGCGTGGGTTTGTGTCCTGTTAAGCGGTGCTAACATATGGTTAAACAAAAAGGTGCTTACACCATGTAGGCTTCACTTACCATTGCGCAAATCTGCTTAGCATTAACATTTAAGTAATGTTTACTCCTGCTAAGCATAACTTAGCCCAAGTGACCAGTGATCACATTCCAGTCTGATAAAATAGCAGGGTAATGACATCTTTAATTAGTGTATTTAATTCCATGTACATAACATGCTTCTATGTGCTGGCATTACAGTAGCAAGGGTGTGTTTATACTGTATGGGACACCTAACTATACATGGGTAGTACCCCAATCCTTTCTCTTTGTATGTGTTTCATACTTGGGTAATATCCCAGGTTATATGCAGTCACATATGCATGTATTGTATCATTACATTACTCCTTTTAACAGTGCTTTTCCAGGTAAGAGTAGATTGCAGATTGTACTACTGGAACCATACACCCCTGCATGCAAAGCTGGACTCTGAGTACTGACTATCATTTTCTTGGTATTTGACCTGTATGTTTTTATGCATCTCCTATTGGATATTGATCTGATATGTTGATATTAACTGTAGACTACTATGTTTTTAGGACATGTAATTGAGGACTGCTGTCATTTAGTAATGGCATACCTATCAGTTTCAGATGTCTATCTGTCAAAACATTCATCCTAACGCATAACCTGTTGGCTAGCTACTTTCTGTCTGTCCTCTGTACAGATGTGCAGATGTCAGGTATTCATCTTGGCTGCTTACAGGCAATCTCTGATTGACTGACACTTGCATGTTTGCCCAGCTGTCTTATGAATGCCACAGCTAGGAAACCCCACTCTATATGCACCAGTGGGAGTGGTTAACACTGAACAGCCTGCCTGTCCCTGGAGGAGTGGTTACTAACTAGAAGCTGTAGTTTTATTGGCCATTTTGGGTCAATTCTAAGCTCCTTGATCTCTCTCTCTTAAAACCCTACAACTCTCTTTTTGTGCCGTTTTGCGCACTGAGCAGCGTCGGGCAGCACCGCCTAAACAGGTTTAAACTATTCCAGGCTCCACAAAGTCTGCTCTTCACTTTTTCCCTTAGAACTGTTCAAACTCTCAAAGTAATCACTCTATTCTCTTTCTAAAGCCCTGCACTTGCTCAGCTCTTATAAGGAAACACTAACTAACTAAAACACTACACCCTCCTTGACTTCTCATAAGTATTAGCCCCCCGATTGGTCCTTCCTGATCAAGTGAAAAATCAGTTCCCTTCCCTAATCTGATCAGTAAAAAAAACAGTTCCCTATACTAATCTGGTATGCCCAAGGGTCAGTTTCATGGTTACTCTCCAGTCCAGCTGGTGAATCTGGGAATTTTGAGGCAATGTTACAATTGCCTTATGTACACAGAAAACCCTCTCCTCCTTCCAACAAACTCTAATACATGTGAGCGATGCAGTTACACAGCCAAACTGGAGGCAGAGCTCTCTAAACCCAAGACTGGCACAGTCAGTCAGGAGGAAAAGGTAACCACCCACACCACAAATCCAGTCTCACATAGACCTATTGCATCTGCATACCCAACTCATAAACACACAAAAACATACTCGGAGGCTCTAAATAAAAATCTGCCTAAACAGCAAAGACCTCCTAAGCAGATATCCAAGCAACAGCCACCCCTCAACAATACCCACGAATCACATATCTCACAAAATCAGTGTGCCTCACAGTCACAGCACTTAAGGCCAAACAATACACCAAATACAGTTGTTATAGGGGAATCTATTGTCTGACACACTGACGTCCCGCTCACCAGACTGAACAAGGAGAAGGTCACTGTAAGCTGCCTGTCGGGTGCCAGGATCTGCCACATAACGCAAGCATTCAGATCACTGCAAAGCAAGTACAAGTATGACTCCGTCATTGTCAATACTGGTGCGAATTACCTGAAATGTACCTCCCTGGACTACATGAAAAGAGACATAGAGGATCTCTCTGACCATGTAGCCCAGGCTGGTATGACCCTGACCTTGAGAAGCATCTTGCCCTCACCAAGAATGTTGTCACAGTATAAAGACAAAATGATCAGTTTCAACAATTGGCTAAAGTATTGGTGTCATTCAAAGGGGATCCAGTGTCTGTCAGCCTGGGATGACATGCTTGACAAGCCACGTTGCTTCGCTAGGGACGGCTTGCACCTGTCACCCTTAGGCTTTCGTATACTGGCCAAGGTTCTTGCCACCCCCATAGTGCCTTTTTTAGGCAAGGCTCAAAAGACAAACCCACCTCCATAGACAACCCAAGGATAAAAAAACTAAAGGTAATGCTACTCAATGCCAGAAGTCTAAACCTCAAGATGCACGCACTCGAGGCTCTCCTCAGTATGGAGAAAATTGATGTCTGTGCAGTAACAGAAACCTGGTTCAAGGTTCCTCAGAGCACCCCAGCACTACCAGGTTATAACTCATACCATGCATTTTGGCCCCAAAACTCGGACCGAAGCACAAAAGGAGGGGGAGTATCTATATTCATCAAAGATACCTACACCTCCAGGTTAGTGGCACTGCACAAAGCATTGGAAACCACCCAAGTGCAACTAACAGTGGGAAAAACTGCCTTTCAGTTTGTAGCCTGCTACAGAACACCCTCCCTATTACAGGAACCCCACTTAGCATTCCTGAGAACACTGGAGAATATGAAGGTCTCTCAAAACACTATGTTATTGGGTGACTTCAACTACCCAAACATTGACTGGGAAAACTACTCAAGCCCAAACACCCTCGCCCAATGGTTCCTTGAATTTATAAACTCTAACACAATGGAACAACTGGTCACCACTCCCACAAGAGGGAACAACATATTGGACCTGGTCATCACCAACATGGGGACTCTATGTTCCACACCAGAGGTAAACCCCTCATTGGTAAGATCAGACCATAAACAAATTTCCCTGGACATCCATATCCCGTCCCCACCCCCAGCCAAGGAAATCACTGTAAAGAATTTTTCAAAAGCCAACTTTGCACTTCTGAAGACTGAGGTGGAATCCTTCAAAGCCCCTGGGCCAGAGAATAATACAGCCCAATCCGCAGAATCCTTTACAAATGCATTCTATGAGCACCTGCAGGAATGCATGGATTGTGCTATCCCAAATAAAACCAAGACTCACTCCTCCAAAAACAGGAGACTGGTCTGGTGGACCCCAGCCATAAATAAGCTATGCAATAGAAGGAGGAAGCTACTACATGACAGAGCAAAATCCCAAAAAGAGAAGGCATCTCTGATCAGTATTAGCAAGAAACTTCGATCCCTCATAAAATCATCAAAGGCCAGTTTCAAAAGAAAAATTGCTCTAGACACTAAAGATAATCACAAGGCCTTCTTTAGTTATGTCAGGAATATGGGCGGAAACTCCCAGATATGCTCTGAATTGTTGCATAATGGTACAAAATATACCGAACCTACAGACATAGCCAACATCCTGGCAGACAGATTCAGCACAAACTCCCCCCCCCGAAAGGAGCAAATGCCTACCCCAACTGAATGTAACCTCCCTGACATCACAGATGCACAGGTGAAAGCTGCCCTCTTCAAAGCAAAAAACACAGCATCTATGGGACCAGACGGTGTCCCAGGCTGTGTCTTACATGAGCTCCAAGAAGAACTGAACCCTCACATTAAGTCACTGTTCAAACCTAGCCTTACTGCAGGATATGTACCCAAAGAATGATGTACTGCTACAGTAGTCCCACTCCACAAAGGTGATGCCACAACGGACCACAGAAACTATTGCCCCATAAGCCTGACTAGTCTGGTCTGTAAAGCTATGGAGCGTATTATCATGGAACTCATAAACAAAGACATTGGGAGCCTCCAGACACTGGACCCTACCCAATTCGGCTTTGTTAAGGGCAGATCTTCCCTCTTAAATCTAGTTGATTTCTTTGAAACAGTTACCAAAGCCATAGATGAGGGCAAGGTAGTCCACACAGCCTACCTGGACCTTGCAAAAGCCTTCGACACAATACCCCACTAGGGCATCATAAATAAGCTTACCAGCTTAAATATCAACCCCTATATCACTAGATGGGTTGCAAACTGGCTCAGAGATAGAACCCACATGGTCAGAATCACAGGTGCCATGTCCAAATCCAAACCAGTTACAAGTGGCATTCCACAGGGCTCAGTTCTGGGACCTCTCTTGTTCAGCATATACTTCTCTGAGGTTCAGGCTAACACGGGGGGATTATGGCTGACAAAGTTCACAGATGACTGCAAACTGGGGGCCATAATCAAATCTCCAGCTGGCACAAGCATCCTCCAAAAGGGTCTCACAGAAACGGATGCTTGGTGCCAGAGCCACGGCCTCAAGCTAAATGCTAAAAAGTGCATAGTCATCCCCTTTGGGAAAAACAAGGTGCCCACAAATTACCACATAGGTGGTAATCCATTAAGTATGGAAGAAGTAATTAGAGATTTGGGGACCAACGTAGATAGTAATCTCTCCTTTGATAATCACGTTGCCAAAGTGGTTAGAAAGACCTTCTATATAGCTCACCTTTTATCACAAAAGGGTTTGCATCTAGATCAAGAGAGGTCATTGTGCCCCTCTACTTGCCACTCGTCAGGCCCATAATTGAATACAATGCCCCTTTTGGGATGTACCTTACCTGACACTTGCAGCAACTGGAGAGACCCCAAAAGTACCTCACCAAGAGGATCATGGGCTACAAACAGATGTCCTGTGCAGCTCGACTAAAGAAACTCCAGCTCTACTCAGTTGCTTACCGCCTACTCAGAGGCAATCTATGCCTGACGTACAAAGCCATGTGAAACCCAGAATTAATGGACATGCCCCACCTCAAAAAATCCAAGGCCCTTAGAGCTACACACTCCAGGGACCTAAACCTCAGCACAAAAATAAATAGGACATGCTGGAGGGACAGATTCATTTCCCAGAGGCTCCCCTCACTCTGGAATAGAATCCCAATTCATGTTAGACATAGCCCCTCGCTCACCCTTTTCAAGCGAAATCTTGACACGTGGATGGGAAATCGCAAATTCACCCCTGGGATTTCTTATGTGTCCTGCTAGACAGAGGCACAGTAAACTAATCATAAAATGGTACCTTCTGTGACCTACTTTACAGAGACACAGTAGGCTAATCTAATAGGGAGGTGGAAGTCAAATACAGTCTGGCTGGGCTTATAAATGCCTTAGGGCAGATAGCCTAGTATCTACCTATGAACCTATGAAACACATGCCATGGATGCCTCAACCAGACTACCACAGTCAACAGAACATGTTTGGGTACAGGTCCCTAACCCAGACACTGGCCATGTTATGCAATATGTTATGCAATATATGTTGCATACATGTCAACTGGAGCATCACACTGTCCCTCTTCAAAAGAAAAACAGATGAGTGGCTGTTGAATTGAACTCTCACCCTGGGGATCACTCAAGTGGCATCAATTGATAGATGGCCTGCTGATGAATGTTAGGTGGTCTGACACCAGTGTACTCACATGCCCTACTCTTCTCATCTCTCCATGGACATTAGCCTGGTACACACCTAGGACCACCTGCACCTATGGATCTCAGTACTGACAAATGTGTCTGTGTGTGTGTGCATTATTGAGTATAGCAGTGTCTGTGTGTTCCACCCACACCGTCCAAAGTGGGGGGGCTCTGCCACCCACACCAGCACACCTATGTTTACCAACTCCAGGACTGCACTACATTGGGAAAGAGGACATATACCCTGACATTAAACTGGTGGACTGATTATTTACTGATGTGATGTTTTGGCAATTTGGTCTTCTTGGAATTACATAGGCCAAAATGAGTTCACTGCAAAATGAAGTACATCCATGAGAACAGTATTCTGTGTATTGCATCAACACCAAAGCCTCTGTGTGTGTGTTATTCAAACATTTGGTGTGTGCCACCCAGTACACTTACCATTGTCCACTGTAGAAGAGCTGTTACATCAGTCACCATGCTCTTACCTGTATACACCACTCAGACCTATCAGGCATGTGGCACATGCCAGGGGTTGCGAGAGCACTACCAGGCAGAAGCCCAGAAATGTTACTCTCCCCTGATGATGACAATTGTCCGTTGGATCTGCATCCCTGTTGGGACCTGCCAGGACCACGTGCACATGGCCTGCTGTGTTTTGGTGTGGACAGCACTGCACCTGCAGTGCTGGTGCTGGTACTGCCACTACTGAAGTGGCCATAAGTTGTTGCATGTCCATGTAGACCTCAATCTGTTGGTGTTGCTGACCTATGTCCAATTGGCCGATGCCCTATTCCCACCACATGCTCTACCACAGACACCACATGGTCGAGGATTCCCACCATCTCACCCAACCGTCTATCCATTACCTCTGCAAAATAACGGTGGGCACCTGCAAGATGACGGATGTTGTCACGTACAGCAGGAAGATTAGCCCTCTGGAGTCGCATACTATCTCTGGTGTAATGTTCCATAAGTGCCTGTGCCTCCATGATGGCCCAAAACATGCGTCTGGTGACACCTGCTGTGGCTCTTCTGCCAGGGACATCATGGCCAGCAGCCCTCCTATGAGCACCCCTGTACATCTGCCTGTGTGGTACCTCACCGGTCATCCGGCTATGGCTGCTGTGTACAGACACACTTGCCATAGTCCCCACACTTTCCTGTCCCATGCCACCCACATGCCAACTGTCCCTCATCTATGGCCACTGGTGATAGGGTATGTATGGGCATTGTGATTGTGTGCAGGGATGGGGTGGATAAAGATGTGATGTCAGCCAATGGCACAGATTCAGCTCCTGACAACCCTGCCTGTGCCTCACTATGCCTATCATCATTGTCTGTGTCTGTATGGACACTAACATCAGTTTGCCTGCAGGATGGACCCTGACCCACCTCGCCACCTGTGAATGGCAGACAAGAAATGTAAATTAAGACATGTACATTATGGTTTACTTCTGCACACATACACACTTACAGGTGAGGTGGCATAAGCATATTACACAGACCTCAGTACCCAACAATTGACATGTATGACATATAGCACTCAATATCTGGCAGTGCAGCCATTCTAAATCCTGGTTACAAACAATATGCATATGTGGGATGCACTAATCATTTTAGTAGGTGATGCCCCTTTCTCTGGGACACACTGCACCCATGTACACATTAATGCTGTGCACCTGTACAGCACACTGACATGCACTGTACACCATACCTCACAACTATACAAATCATTGATGAATGTGTTAGATGTGTAGCAGTTATGTTTGCTCTGTTCTTCACAACCCCTATGCATTTGTCTGACACATGACTGGGATGATATGAGGACAGATGTCACTAATGAATGATTGACATTTGATTCCCAGATCTTATCATCATCAGTTGATGTATGTGCAATAACATCTGTGTACACTGATGACCTTCCAAGCCTCATGCATATTTCAAGAGCATACACACCCCTGTTGACATGGCAGCCTCTTCTATGATATGCAGTGGGGGCACATTACTGCAGTCAAAAACATTACACACACCCGATATGTGACATATGACCTATACAATCCAATACTGAGTCAGATAACTGTCAGTCATGGAGATGCTGACTGAGATGCGTACCATATTGGGGGTGCATAACTGTGCACATCCTTAAACCAATTTTTTTGAAGCACTTGCTAACTGAAATATAGCAGTCACTATTCCTGGAAGGGACACCTGAGGGACCTACATAGTTGTGGGAGAAACGTAATTTCAGTAGCCACTCTTGTGGCATTGCTACGGGGTGGAAGCAGCATTTCAGAACATTAACAGAACAAACAGCAATACTACAGAATATGCAGCTCAACACCATAGATTTGCACATCTGTGCATTACTAAACTCCAGCTACAGACTGTCTTCTCTGATAAATGCCTGCAGATTCTCTACAAATACAAATGTAGAATCAACACTCTTCTAGTTATTTGACTGTGAGCTCCTCAAACATTGGTTGGGTGCCACCCACCTCAACAATGCTGGGTTCTGCTTCATGGTGGGTGTGCCAGGCAGCTGCACCAATGCTGAAAAGGAGCTGTTCCATACGTGTCAGTGGGGACTGGATGGCTGCACACCCACCTGTGGCTAGCCGCTCCCTTGCTACAGCAGCTGCTTGGTTCCATGTATGATGCAAAGTGCCACTGGTGGATGATGGACCTGGTCATAATGCTGGTTCAGTTGTCCGGCATCATTCACCCTGTGGACCAGTTCTTCCCACAGGGCTGTTTGGTCATGTAGCCTTCTGTGTCACGTTCAAACAGAACATCATAGTGCTGTATGAGATACTGTGTGATTACATCATTCTCAATTGAAGTAATGGCTGGTAGCCTTCCTTGTGGCATGGTAGCTGGAAGATATAAACAGGAGAAAAGGTTACACTATCTCATACGGTTGTCTACTTGCACATCAACACAGAATATTACTTGACAATATTCCAGACTACAACCTAACCCTATAATCAGCTGTCATTACACTCCTGGCCCTGACCTATCTTATTCCACCCAATGTTGCACAGCTAACTGCATAATCCTCTATTCTCCATTCATTTCTGTGTATAGGGATGACAGTGGCCACCATCCATGTGGATGATGTGTGGTTGGTGGTAAGTCTGTGTTTGTAGTGCGTAATGGAGCTGTGAGCACATGACACCACTATGATAACCTGGAAGATGCCCAACAGTCATAATTACATTATTATCTTACGTTGTCTTTGCTGGAAGACTTGCCACTGGTTTGGCCAACATAGCTGAAGTATATGTGTGTGTCTATAGATATCAGTAACTAATGTGCTTATTGTCCAGCAGAACACTGTACAGTTGAATGTTATTATTTCAAGATATCACATGCAGTTCGGCACACATGTCTGTAACAGTACTGTACTATGCACATGCCCTATATATGTCTCTTAGCTTTCCAAGACAAGCATATATCATACTCATATTCACAGATAACATATGGATATGGACAACACCCTATTAACTGGTCTAGCAGTGGCAGAGTCACAACTGTTTGACAGACACTCTAGTGGTTGGCAAATGTGAGCTCTCCTTTCCCATGGTGAGTCAAGCTCCTGAGCTGTGATACCACCTCTCAAACTCTTACAGCATCACATGTGGACAAAGCCTAACATGATGGGGGGCTAAATAGGGACATATCATACATATTCCTGTTACAGAGTTATGACGTTTTTAGCATAATACATTTTGCATTACTGTGACTTTTCTGAAGGATGTGTAGTCTTACACTCAAGTGTTTGTCATTACTTCATGACTTCAGTCCTCGGCTATTTGTCAGACAAGTAGAGATGTCAAGTGGAACAGACATAACAGTCTGATTTCAAAATCTGGACATTCTGTGAAGACTTGTACAGTTGACAGGTATGGCTGTGATGTCTCCCACTGCAGACAGAGCCAGATGCTATGGTCATACCAGTTGTACAGCAGGACATCAGTACAGAAAACTTTGTTGGCACATATACATTTTTAAAACTCAGCTATCCCATTATTGCAGACCAAGTAATACATTAAATTACATGCTTAAATGCTTCACATACCTTTTTTGGGTTTGTTGTATATTCATACCTAAGTGTTTTGGTTTGGTTGTTGTCTTGTCCTGTGTCATTTTCTATCTCTATCTCTCTCTCTCTCTCCGTAGTACAAGGATTGAGTGGGTTTGAGTCAGTGACAGCATGGCTTTTGTAGGTGATGGTCATGACCAGGTGATGGCCTATGCAACAATTGGTGTTACCCGCTTGCTGATTGTATGCAGAGCAGATGTGTAGTTCTTCCAATAGCCAATGTCATGGCAACCCACTCCTATAAATGCGTACTTCCCGTGGTAGTTGTCCCTTTACCTTGCCTATAAGGAACAGATCCTTTCTGTGTGTGGGCAGCAGTGTTACAGACAGCAGGTGAGAATATCTCTTACAACACGACATGTGGACATAGGCCAACTATAGGTTTATGTAAGGTTCCAGACATAGGGGCAGAGTGTGAGAATCACTGGTATATGCTTTGAATACTGCTAGTTTGACAGGGTTATGTATACATGCTAGTTCTGCATAGCTTGCAGTCTGACAAGATTATGTGTCTGCATAGCTCTCAACTGTAGGGCTATCTATATAATGGCCATGGTTTGGGCCACTATGTTTAGTGTGTTCCCCAAACAGGTGTTGTCCTTGACAAATCATTGCCATAGTTTGTTGACTGCTATCACTAACTGGAAACATGCATTAGTGTTTGTGACTTCATATCCCTTAGGAAGGATATGTTGCAAACAATCCTGTAACAGTAGCAACTTTTATAGTGTATGAGTGCAATATATCGAATATGGCCCTGTGTTTGGCCCTATGTCCTCCACTTATATACCAGGCTTTGTCCAGATGTCATGTAGTAAGAGGTTGATCAGTATGTGCTATTATTATTTAGTGCTGACATTCCTACTCTCATCACAGTGATGTTGTGGACTCCCACTCATTTTGTGGGGCAGGGGCCATAAATATGGGCCATAGGCTAGACAACATGTGTGACTGTGTACAGTCAAGAGATCAGTGTGTAGTAAACACTGTTATACACCCATGTAACACATTTTAGGGGGATACATGTTTGATCTTAGGATGATAATACATGTGAGACATGTTACATGCTGTAAGACATGGCATAAACAACTGAAATAGTACAGAAATAAACCTTTTTTGGGAAAACGGTGGTGTTATGTGTGTTTTTTAATGCAAACATTCTCATTTGTGCAAACATATCACACTCTGGCCATTTGATAAGGTGGCAACTGTAGGATTAATGGCTGTTTGGGTTTCACTGTGCTCTCTTTAGTCATTTCAATTACTTCCCTAAGAGATTGCTGTATGTCTGGCCATTGTGTAAGGCCTATCATGATTATGTAGTGGCAGAGTGTGTACTTGTTATTTGGACTGTGTATGTATGGGGTCAGCAGATGACTGTCCCATACCACCCTAGCATCCTATCTACAGTATGACCTGCCACAAGGTATGTAGGGGTATTGTGTGCTAGACTTACGAGTATTTGTCTGCAAGTGTATTGTTTATATATATATATATATATATATATATATATATATATATATATATATATATTCACAGACATATGTTTACACACATATAAATATATGCACACACACACACACACATATATATATATATATATATATATATAGATATATATATATATATATATATATATATATATATATATATATATATATATATATATATATATGTATATATATATATATATATATATATATATATATATATATATATATATATATATACATATATATATATATATATATATATATATGTATATATATATATATATATATATATATATATGTGTGTGTATATATCTTATTCGAATGTTTACTGCTTTACTGCTTCCACAATATACATTCCCTATAGTACAGTGATTGTCCTGCAAGATATGTTCATGAAATCATCCTTAACTCTTACAACTTACGTGGCTTAATGCTTATGTGCTGTGACTATGGTGTACATGTTGCTGCGTTCAAAACCAGCAAAGGCTGTTTATTTTGTTGCTGGGCGGAACAACGGCTGATGGAAAGCGTGTGATTAAGGCACTTTAAAACAGCTTTAAGTGGGATTGATTCTGTTTGCATGACGCTAAGCAGAGCTAACACATAGTTAATTGTACAGGTGTTTAAACTGTGTGGGCTTGTCTTAGCGGCACTTACCAATGCACAAATCGGATTAGGTATTACTACTGTTTACCTATTCTGTGTTTGAGCATATGTCAACTGGCTTGCCCACCGCTCAGTGATGGTAATACATGGTTAAACATATAGGTGCTCTATTGAATGTTATGTTTGACTGAAGAAGCATTGGTTATCAGCTCAGGTGGTGAAGTGGTATAGTCTCTAACTGCAGTATACAGGGACCTGGGACTGCTAGCTTTTTCATAAATGTTAAATGACCGGACTGCATAATAAGTTAGGCAAAACAATCTCAGCTTGTTGAGCTGAAATGGTGCAGTGGTATGGTTGTTGACTTTAGTATAAAGGGTCCTGAGTTCAAGACTTGGCAGAGTTGATTAGTTTTGTTGTTAGCCACAACAACAGCTGATTGTGAGAGGATGATTAAGGCACTTTAAAGTGGTTTAAGTGGGTTTGCATGATGCTAAGCATTGCTAAAATACAGTTACTCCATTTTAGCTTCACTTAGCTGTGCTTACTCCCGCTAACCCCCGCATTAATTTCTTTGAAGGAAAAGAAAAAGAGGTGATAGTAAAATGGTGAAAAAAGGGGCATGCAGAGGAAAAATCAAAATGAAAGATGGATAGGGATGTGCAGGACGGGAGTAGGGAAGGTCCATAGCTGTCCTACAGCAACAGCTGTGCATATGTATTGAATTTGGAGATGAATGTGGATACTCATACCCCTGAGAGAGATGAGGACAACAGTAATGTGTTGTCTGGGCAATTGGACAAGATTACATGTGTTCAGTGGACCTGTCTGCGAAATGGACAGCTATGTATGGGGCATACTTTTTTTGTAGGAACAGATTGGCCTTTTTTTTAAGGTGAGAGTGGGTTGTTGGGGAAGAATAGCAGGTATATGTGAGGATGGAGGTTGGGTAGGAAAATAGACAAGACAGACAAGATAGCAGACATGGGTGGTGTATGACATGTGTGTAGTGGACACCTTGATGGGGAGGGTGGCTGAGAATCAGAGACACATGAGCTCACAAATGAATACAGTGAGACTGAGGTCCCAACCCATGGGCAGTCACCACTGCACCTTCACGGCCCCAAAGGTGGCTGTGCTGGGGGCTGAGCAGGAGGGCCAGACTGACCCTCAACATGCACCACGCGGCCCTCAAGCTGGCATAGCTGAGCTGCAAACACCTTTTGCATCTCCCTATGCACCAGACCCTGGACCTGACATTGGGTGACAGGCTCCTGTCTCAACCTGCTCCAAGTGGGGGACGAGCCCCATCCCTGAAGTGGTTCCACCCATGGGTGGTGCAGGACCAAGAGACGAGGAAGATCCAGGGTAGGTCCCAGACATGCTGGGGCCTGGTGCCATTGCCAGATGAGGCGGGACAGGCTGATCCGCTGGGATCGTCCTTCCCAGATGAGCTAGGGTGTTGACAGTTTACAACATATGTTGGTTAGTTATGAACAATACAATGCCAGGATTAGTTATAACAGCATGCATGGGTGTTCCAATAGACACCATAACACAATTTCAATCAGTTGCATAGCAAACAGAACACATGCGTATATGGAACCACAGTGGATATTACAGCAACATGCAGGTTACATTGATAGCAACAGGCCACCAATGATTTCATTTCAACAGGGAACAGCAATAAACATTGAAATATTGGTATAACAATGGGGAACATGTCCCAGCAGTAGGTTTGTTAAAAACATACCATTTATTTTTTTGGTTGTATTATTGTTGCAGATAGGGTGGGGTGAGACAGAGAAATGAACAACTATCTGTTATTACATTGCTCACAACTGTTCTCTACATTATAGTCTACTCAGTAGTCTCCAGATATGACCTGAAATTACAGCTACCTATGGGCTTGATGTTGGCCAGTGGGTGTCGTACACAGTTATCAGTTCAAAGTTCATATACCTAATATATAGCTGTACTTACCTGCTGGACCTGTGGAAAAAATTGGGTTAACACTACCTGACTGTTTCTATACATTAACAGGGTCCGGCTTTGATATGTGCAATCATACTGCATGTGTGCATGCTAATATCATAGTCCACCTTCATTTTTGTACAGCACCATGGGTGCTGGGGACAGTGACCAATAGCCATGATGGCGTGACACTTGAGGGACATTTTGGGGGCAAAACTAAGTGGACTATGTACTTCTCTTGCTGTCATCTGCAGCCTTAGGGCAGTGTGCGTTCTACACAGTGTATAAGAGACACATCCTACGGTTAATATCCAGCCTGCCTTACCTGCTGAAGCTGTGGGAATATGTCTGTTTACACTACCTGACTGTTTGTAACAATACTCACATATTCTTGTGTGAAAATATACAGACAGCTTAGTACCACTCCTTGGATTCAAACCCTGCCAGTTTGTTCAAAAAGTAGTCACAATGCTAATGTTTATCAGAACCAGCTATCAAGCAACTGCTATTTCTTGTGCAAGTGTTTTCTATGTATTAGTCTGTGATTTGGCCAATCTGATCTTCTACTTCTGAAATTCCTGCATGGCAGACAGTTGTTCTACTGTGTACTCACACTTTCAGATATTACCTTACAGGAAACAAGTGTTAGCACGCATTTTTAATATTCAGCTTTCAGATCATAGTACAGGGTAACTTTGTTATGCTTAATCTGTTGTACAAGACTTGACTGTTTACCGCATGAACCTCAGATACTTAATGCTATCAGAGCCATATTTGCTGTGCAAAATCTATACACATTTCCAACTCCTACTAACACATTGCAAATAAAAAACAGCAGTTCAGAGTTGTATTGTTTTATTCAAAGGTTATCACTGTTTTATGTATATCACTAGCATTATCTGTGGTAATTTCAGTTTTATTTGGTTCAAACAATACACAGATTACACCACTGACTACTTTCGATTATACTTCCAGCTAGATCAGTACTCACCAGCCTCATGGCACAGCCTTTGTAACCTGCTTCCATGTGTCTCCACGTTCAAAGCCCTCTCAGCTGCAGCTGTACAGGAGACAGAGAAACTTTTATGACAACCTATCCATCACATACACAGCCTAGACTATCATAAACAGCAATTGATACTGATACTTATATACTACTGGGGCATTCTCTGCCTGAATGTCTTGTTTCCACTGGTCCATAAGGTCCCTCTTTCTCTGCTTGAGATCAGTATAGTGATGCTGAACCTGCTCACCAATCCGAGGGATCCCAGTAGCACTGGTGAATTCATGGGCAAGACGGACCCAGGCCTCCGCTTTATATTCTGAGCCCTGGTACTGGCCCTGCAGCAGTCTGAAATCATGGTTTTCAACTAGGAGTCCAACCATGACCCTGGACTCCAGAATGCCCCAACATTGTGCATGAAAGCAAACACCTTCTCTTACTCCAGCCACGGTGCCTGCAGTGATGAGCTGCAACCTGTTATGGGCTGTATTCCCAACTACATGGATTAAATAGGGCCGATTTCTCACACTTTGCCATGGTTGGTTACTTTTGAAACTGCTGAGCTCAGCTAAGCTATGTACAAACTGCTTAGCTAATGTTGGCAGTGCTTAAAGGGGTAGTTCAGCACTGCTTATCACTGGGCAAATCCACTTAGCTGGGCTAATCATAGGTTCATAGGTTCATAGGTTGGTACTAGGCTATCAGCCCTAGGGCCTATACAAGCCTAGCCATAACAATTCCCTGGCTATTTCTTCCCACATTATTTACTTTCCTGGACCCCTGTCTAGCAGAGCGACTGACGTGATCCCTGGGGTGAATTTCCTTTCTCCCATCCAATCGTCAAGGTTCCTCTTGAAGAGGTCCAAAGAGGCACTCTGCTTGACATGTATGGGCAATCTATTCCAGAGTCTGGGGAGTCTCTGGGTCAGGAACCTATCCCTCCAGCATGTTTTGTTTATTGTGATGACAAGGTTTAGATCCCTGGAGCGTGTAGCTCTGAGGGATTGGGATTTCTTTAAGTGTCATTGCTTAGCATTCATATGTACACAGTGCTTACACCTGGTCAACATAGCTGTGCAATGCTTAGCATTGCTTATGTTTTATTATATTGGTCTGCCACCTGTATGGGATTAATTCATCATTCATTACATAATATAGATTTATTTACCTTCCCTGACATCCCCCAATGTGCTATGATTAACTTATTATTGTGTGACAATACTGTATGGCGCACTGGTGTTTATATGAGGGTTTCACTACTTTATTACACTGACACCTCACATATGGGCCTAATTTACTACTATGATTGAGAGAAATCAGTTACTTCTTACATAAATATACAATAAATTAATATTTTCACATACAAAATGGAAATGGCTTTGGTGAGGCTTGAACCATGAATGACTATATGCAAGGTGTATGCTGTAACTGCTACACTATTGCACTTATGCTTATGCTGCATGTCTATTGTTGCTTTTTAACTTATTGTGCCATTTCAGCTGGGCTAAGCGTAGCTAAGCAATGGGCACACCTGCACAGCTACGCTTAAACTTTATTGCATATATATAAAAAAAAAATTATTTGTTGTGTTTTTTTATTTGCACCTTTCAGAATATCCATGCTAATGCTGAACGTGTTATTCTATCAACTTTCTGCTTTGTAGGGATGATTGTCCCTTATGGCTTTGTCAACATTCCTTACTCTGACAGGTTGGGAGGTGTGCATTATATGCTTATGCTAAATCTGTTATTCTTGGCTTGGTTGGGACGATTGTCCCTTATGGCTTTGTCCAGATTTCTTACCCTGATGGGCTGCGGATGTTACAAGCATTCTCGCTCGTTTTAAATTGCCGAATGGCAATTCTGGAGTGCAGGGGGCCTGTGTATTGTGAGAACTCTGCTCTCAGGCACACTCCCTGCTCTCATACACATTTCTGTGTACATATTGCAGCATGGCAATGCACCTTCATGCATATGCATGGTGACCTGCCGTGCTGAACAGGAATGGTCCCTGACGTGCAGGAATAAGTTATTCCTGCACGGCTGCTTGCTGAATCTGGGGGATATTCTATCACTTTTCTTCCTATATGGCATATTTCCTTTTACTGGCAATTTCTGTACTACCAGTCTTCACAAAAATTATTGGTATTCTACTTTCTGATTACACCATTTGCCTCTTACTTTTATAGCTTTCATTTTTTCATTTGTTATATTCTCCCGTTGTTTTATATAGTAATGTTTTATCATTACATTCTTATACCATACTTCTCTGTCTTTTTCTATATCATCAGTTTTTATTTTCCACAAAAATATTTTTTTGGTAATATTTTATTTCCTCATTTATACACTCTTTTTCTCCCTTACTCTTTCTTATCATACCCCACAATGTATTATATTTATATAATTTTACGACTAATCTGTCATCTTTTTCATGTATCCACTTCAACACTTTGTACAAATTTGAAGAAGCAGTATATATCATTGTGATAATTAAATCTAAACCTTCTTTATTTACATACAAACTTCTCTTTTAACTGGGTTTAATCTAGAACCTCATATAAATGCATATTCACCAAAAGTAGCTATTAAATTGTCCCACACTTTATAGCTGTCCATTTCTTTGTCTTCTTTAGTTAGAATCCTTACCAGGTCTTTCCATTTTTCATTTTCTTCTGCCTCCTGTTCTGTTACTCCACTTTTGCCTTCTTTTACTTTCCCTGCATATATTTTCTCTTCCATCTCACCACTATTCTTCAGGATTGTCTCTGAATTCTCCTTTTGTATTTTCATAATGTAGCCCCAGGAAACATCTCCTTCATTTTCTGGCTCACTCTGTGCCAACATTACTTTAAGTAAATCATCCCGCAATCCTACAAACTGGAGGGTTGTAATTATATATCCATCATTTGCTGAATCATCTCCATCAAACAGGTTTCTTTGAAACATTGCCTCAGAGTTCTGCACACATTTTCAGGTCTCAATATTTGCTTTCCACTTCATTTCTTTCACTGCTACATCATCTCCTTCTCTCCTCATTTGCCTCCCTGTTTCTCTGGACTGCTTCTGCACCTGGAATGGAAATAGGAAGTGCTCCCTCAAAATGGGTCCCATTTGCAACAATGACGAGTATGGGAATTTTCCAGATGCTCTGTCCAAATTTCCACAAGTAGTATAATTATCACCACTTGTCTCCACTGAAAAGAGGCTACTAGCCAAGTGGAACTAACCCAGTCAACAAAGGATAATAAATAATAAATGAATGAATGACTAAATAAATAAATTGCTTCATATTGTTGAACAGGTAAATCTATCTGAAGCAGTGACCATTTTGTAGCGAAAGCATGAGAAGTATACAGATACAGTACATAAAAAGAGAAATTCTACATAAGTATAATAACAGTAATCCTACATGGCTACACACTGGTTTCAGTTTTTACTAGTAGGAAGAACCCTGTCAGGAAATTAATAGAACGGTTATATCTTTCTTCTAAGATGATATCTGAACTCATCACGGTAGTGCATTTGAAAATTAAAATGTATCAAACACCCACACCATGCGTTTATATTATATGCAAAGAAAATAACATGACCAAAGTGAAATTAAATCCACATGGTGATAACCTGGAATCATAATCTTTAATATTAACTTTTTAAACTTACATACTGACATCTCAGCCTGCATCTTCGTGGTGTTTAAGCAAGTACTCCCCATAGGTTAGAGGTACACATCTAGAGTCATAGACTGGTTGTTTACTAAACATTTACTCATTTCTGGTACTGGTGGCAATGAACCAGATTGGTCTGATGAAAATAAGACATTGATATTGGCCACTACTCAAAAGTGGACTTTTATTTCATGAGAAAAGTGTTATTTGCAACTGGTTACCTGATCTGTAGATATATTCAGTTCAAAGAATGATAGTAAAGACCTTATCTCCAATACTAAGCTTGGTATCAAGTATTCATGTTTGAGGAGACTATTGAGGATACTATAAAGCTTGGATATCTGCAGTTCCCATTATAGAATAATTGATAGGTAATATGGAGCTGTACCTAGGCCAGACTAGTTCATAATATTATCTACCCATGGAAAAAAGTGCATTACTGTGATGTGTGATTTCAAGCAGTTCAGCAGGAAACTTTATAATATGGTCATAGGCAACCTTAAGTTTGTACTGACCTACATGATTTATAGAAAAAATACCCTCCCAATATAGTTTAGTACAAGGAAAAGAACTGGTCAGAAAACAATGTCCATCTACTATATTAAACAAACTTGTATGTGCCAAAAATGCTCTGTATAAGTATTTTTCACTATACTGCACCATGTTGCTTTAACTATTTTATTCTTACACTAGGTTCAGCTATAACACAGTAATGATCAGAAAAGACAAAAAAAGAGTGATACCACTTTAAGTAACATTCTCATCCCATTATGGTGTGCTTTTCCTTACAAAATGGGTAACACAGTCTTAGAAAGTCTTGGTAAGGATTTGGCAGAAGCCATGGCATTTAAAGGCAGGCAGTATCTCCAAGATCACAAAACAACTGCAAATAATGTCAGGCTGAAGGGCAGTACAAGGTCTGGTGTGCTGACTACCCAAGAGGACTGCTTTGCTTTATAGCCTTCGGGCAGTTCTACAAGATATGAGCCTATATTCACTTCCCTACATAAATATCTTTACAGTACCTTCATTCTATTTAATTTGGTTGGTAAATACAGGGCAGATGTATAACTGTAAATTTTACAATGGTGTTTGGTCTTAGTGACCCCAGAGAGTGAACAGTAATAGCCTGAGCAATGACTCTTGAGAGATATCACAGCAAATGTTTCTGGATTTAAAAAGATGTTTTATCATTTAACTACTTGCATTCCATTTAACAAGTAAGTGGCAAAGCAGTTTAAAAGTTAAAGTGAACATCTTTTGCATTAAGTTAATAAAACTACAAAACAGGTTTCACTGACTCAAAGAAAAAAAAAGTCACAATAACCTATGCTATGCAGCATACATTTATACTTATCCAGGAAAGCTATAGTTGTTTCAGACAACTTTTTCTAAAGCTTTGATAAAGAGCTAAGGAGTGGAATAAGATGGTAACCTCCAAACATATCCTATCTCCTTTGAACTAGGTTAAATGAAGAGACTCTTCCACAACTTAGGAATGGTTCATTTGGAGACATAACTGCTTAAAAGTTTTTAGAGATCTTGCAATAAAAATAGTTACATTTGGATGAAAGTCCATTTTCAAAGATATGAGTCTGTGCTACTTTTTGATATATGATATATGATGCCATAACAAATCATACTATTTAGAAGTAGAAAGCACTGCTGCTACTGCTAGATATAAACTTTTAACTACCAAATGAAAATATCTGCAAAAACCTTTCTCCATGCAGGATAAATATGCTTGTGTCTGTTGTTGTCGATTAATCTGTGCAGATCCTGGAGACCCTTCCAGTAACAGGCATCTCCATTGTGAACAGGATTGCAGGGTTATTTAGAGAGTGCCTGCATATTCTGAAGTAAATGGTGTTGTAAAACATTATCAGGCCTTTACACTTGTTTCTGAGGCATTTCTGTCTATACAGATCAGTAGCCACGTTGCTTTTTGTGGTCCAGACAATTCTTATCTTTAAAGGTCACACTCTGGTCACACTCACCGGCCGATAAAGGAGGGGAAATTGTTATTCTGGACTCAACTTTTTATGTTAACAGTATGTTAGAAATGCGTAATGACCCTGTAACATATGAGACTATTTCACAAGCAATGGTTACTTCAATTATTAAGAATATACATGATGAATTATATGAGCTTTTGATGTATGCAGAGATTACTGAAGAAATGTATGATTTTTATGCTTGTAACTGAACCGCTTATTCCGATTATTCATGGTTTGCCGAAAATACATGTAATTTTTGCACCCATCCTTTCACCCCAGAATTTCAGGGAGGGGCTGGGTGACTGAGTTTATTTCTATTTTTATAGAAAACCAACTTAAAAAACCTCTAGAGAGAGCAGTAGTAGTCTTAAGAGATACTGAGCATTTTCTATATACTTTGGGTAATTTTACCAGAGCTCATGGTTGGTTTTCTGAAGATACTTTATTAGTGACCATGGATATTTTATTTTATTTATTTATTTTACATTTGTTAACCGGGCTAGTCCAACTGGATACATGTCCATTTTCAGTGGAGGCCCGAGGAGAAAAGCTCCGCTATCTAACAGCATGATAATCAAACAGTCTTTACAAAATACTTAAGGTGTTACACGCATGAGAGAAAAAGTAAATACACAAATCAAAAATTAAAGCATGAAAAATATGTACACAGTAAAAAGAAAAATTTTAAGCACAGAAAATACTTTGGGCATTATAATGACAATGTGAAGAAAGTACATAAAGATAATAGGAGGTAGTGCTTTAGCTTGAGTATTGGAAAGGGAAGAATAAGACAGGATACAGTAGGATGTTTGAAGGTAAGCAGTAGAATAGGGAGGAGGGTATAGTTACAGGATTAAAGAGAGCATTTCTTAGTGGAATAGCTTAGAGCTGGGAGAAAGAAAGATGTTTGCAAGAGTAGTGAGGAGCAGAAAGATCAGGTTGGGTAGTTGCATGAGCATAGCCTGTGGTTGGATAGGTAGTGTTTTAGTTTAGTTTTAAATAGAGATACCCCATGATATGGGAATAGTATCCCTAAAGAGGTGTTTGAGCACAGATACTGACTATTCGACAGAACATATTGATCTTATAGGGTCATTGTTGGAATTGGTACTACAGAACAATGTTTTTATGTTCAAGGACACTGTTTTTAGACAAAAAATGGGAGTAGCGCTGGGAACCCCTGCACTAACAGTTATGACAACCTTGTGCTTGCTGCCTGGGAGAGCAGGGTGGTCATATCTAATCATGCTTTTACATCTCAGTTTTTACATTATAGAAGATTTGAAGATGACGTTTTGATTTTATGGCAGGCACTGCCAGTGATCTACAACATTTCGTGGAATACCTTGAGCAGAGTAGTGAATGTTTTAAATTTGTGCTGAACTACTCAGGGACATCTACTGAGTTTTTAGATGTAAGGATAGATTTAATTAATGGGGGTATTCATAGTTCATTATTTAGAAAGTCATGTAGGAAAAATGCACTTCTTTACTGTACCAGCATGCACCCCAAGCATGTTTTTAATAACATGGCTAAGGGCCAATACCTGAGAATGTCTAGATTACATACAGAAGACATTGAATATAGGGAAGCTACATCCAGATTAGGGGTAGAGTTACTCAAGAAAGGATATAAGCAGGATGTATTGAATAAGACTTTGTTGGAAGTTGATATGATGCGTGATACCAAAGGTAAACCTTATTTTAAAAGGATAGCTGGGACTCAGGGTCATAGCAACATAAATGACTCTAAGCATAATAATGTCCTTAGACTACCTTTGACCTATGGTAATAATATTCACCCTATTTGTGACACTGTGAATACATTTTAGATGAGTCCAATGTTGGATGAGCAGATCAGAAGCATTGTAGGAGATAGACCTAGCTACACCTTTAAGAACAATTTGTCTCTTAAGAGGCAGCTTTGTTATAAGACTACAAGTATACCTTCCATTGTTTCTGATAGATTAAGTACATTTACCTGCAGGAGCTGTAAGGCCTGTAGTTTCATCTCAAGAGATAATGGTTATAAACATTGTAACCTTGATTTTACTTTTACATCAATATTTTATGCTGATTGTAAATCGAAAGGCTTAGTTTATTTGGCTAAGTGCAGATCATGTACTCCTTTTTATGTAGGAAAAACTTCTAGGATGCTTAAGGAGCATATCCTACAACATCAAGGGGACATTAGACGTAATAATTTACTTAAAACACTTAAGCACATATCATCATACCCGGTCATGATTTTTTATTTATGGTTTTACAACTGGTTTCAATAGATAAGAGGGGAGGGGATTTTAATAACAGGATAGAACTTGTAGAAACTAAGTAGATAATTAAGATGCTGGCAGACAAACCCCCAGGGATTAATGCTTCTGTATCTTTAAAACCAATATTAAAGAAGTGCAGGTCACATCAATGATCAATGGTAGTTTTTAATTGGTTGTTCTTTATTGGTTTTATTATTTAAACTGTTTTAATTGTTTTGTAATGTTGGATCTGATGAAGCATGTATTGTGTGAAAGCACTTATCCTGTTTTTTATACATAACAAATCTTTGTATGGTGTCAGCTGTGGTGGTCATTTGGACATTTTTTTCTGTACTGCAACTATTTATTCAACTAAGCGACCTTTGGTTGCTGTGGGTATTTATTTTTATTTATTACATGATAATACACATAACACATGCTAGAATTAGCACACGATAATACACATAACACATGCGATAGAATTACCAAACAATAATACACATAACACGTGCCATAGAATTAGCACACATATGTCATTTCAATAAAGCATGGAACTTGCATAATAAATACTATCAAAAAAGTCTGATTTCTAAAATGTATTAAATAACTGTCCATAAAATAGCTTCCTCATTCCCCACAGCAGCTGTATCCTTCACCACTCTGAAACAAATACTAAAATAATCTATATTATAAGGAGACTTTAACAAGATGCCTTAAAATTCAGTCAATGCAGTATAAATTGTTCAAGCAATATGAGAAGGTTAAGCTAGAGTGTCACCTTTCATAATTTCTAACCTGATAAGAAATGCACTAATTAAAACAGTTTAGAGTAAAACAGCAGTAGTTGCAGGCTAGTTAAAATAAGCACACATGCTTCAAGAAAAATCAATTCAGTTTTATTCAGAAACATGTGTTTACTAAGTAGACATCTTGTTACCCAATATTTTTGCGTTTTAGTAAAATAAGATGAGGCCAGCTCAGTTCTGTCTGCCCACTGAAGCCCTCAGGCATTATGCTACTGCACAATTCGTAATACTATGTAAGAGAGTACAGAACATAAATCTTCCTGCATGATAGTGTAGGACAGGTTGTTCAGTCCTCAGAGCAAGAATCATTTTAATGTGTTTTACTTCACTGAACTTAGCTTGTATAACCATAGTTTGCTACTAAGTGCCTTTCAATCAGATGAACCAAAAACTACAGGGTGAGTGAACTCATACAATAAATGCTCTTCTGCTACGGCTCCCATGCAGCAATACACGGAGATATATCAGTTATATTACAGTGATATAATTGCACATAGAAGATTGTAGCTTTTTTATGTCTGTGTTGGTTATCATTGTTATATGGACATTGTGTTAATGGGCATGATAGATGCTATAACAGAAAATTGATGCAGAGTCATGCAATATTCATACTAAATGGTTAATAATGATAGGGTTAGAGATCATAGACAATTATGTAGGTTTATTTGCAGACATGCAGAGGAATAGGCACAGAGATATACACAGGTTAGGTTATATACATATTTATACACACACACGCGTGCGCGCGTGTGTGTGTGTGTGTGTGTCTGTGTCTGTGTGTGTGTGTGTGTGTGTGTGTGTGTGTGTGTGTGTGTGTGTGTGTGTGAGTGTGTGTGTGTATCTAGACTAAATTGAAAGTGATGAAAGGCATGGTTTTTCATGCTATGAAGTGGTGAGGATTAGTAAAAATATATAGAAAAGTGGTCAGAGACTATAGGGGTGACAGTTGTTTGCAGACTAATACTGTAAAACTGAAAATAGTTTAATTTATTCATAGCTCCCTTGTGGCTAGCTTGGACACATGTGACTACAAGACTTGGATTGCTTCTAAAACCAACTGGACCTACAAAGCTGATAAAAGTATTTTTTTACACTTGCTCTGTCTCAGTGCTATTTAACACTTCTGTATTGCATTTATTGATTTGGTTAGATTTATCACTGTTTTTCAGCCTGCACTTGCTAAAGAAATGCCATATCTTGTTACTGTACAGCTCTTATTTTGTTGTAACAGTATTCTAATATTTCCTAACCTCTTCTAGTACTGCAACAGCTGTTCTGAATTTGCCAAAGTTCTCCTGAGTCTGCAAAATATTTCTAAGTTTTGCAAAGTTTTTCTGTGTTGTAGTTTTGTTACATTGTACACTTTTTTCTGTATTTTGTTGAACATTTCACAGGGTTAGTAAACTTATTTCCAAGGATTCCTGATATTTTGTTGTAAAGCATTTGTTAATGCACTTGAGCTCAAAGCCAGTTTGTTTTACATTAAGAGGGTTCTTTTGCACTTTGGTGGGAGCAGAGCTGAATTCAAACCATCCAAGTTGGAAACTGCTGGTGAAAAGTTTATTATGCATTTATCTGATTGGCCTGAGAGATTACCTGTGTAAATGTCTTTCATATTGCTGGTATAAAAGCCTTACATTTGTGCACCATGAAAACACGGTTCCCTGTGCTTTGTATATAAGCAAACCTCTCCAGTTTACAATCCTCTATAAGAAACGCTCTCCAGTCTCCCGGTGTTCACAGCTGCACAAAGAGCTGTCAGTTTGTACAGAAGGAAATACCACTGCAGGTTATCTAACAGGAGCTGCTCAACATTTGGTGCATTTTGCCAGTGGTCTGGAGAGATTCTGCTGAAATCCAAAGCATCCACTGCTAAAATTGAAAAAGTAAGTACCTTGTGAGTTTCCTTTGCACTTTGCTGACTGTATTTTATCATTTTGCTCCCTCATTTTCCTGATTTTTACTGTACTTTTTTGTACTTTAATAAAGCTGTTCTGTTGCTTTAAGTCACTAGTAGTACATAGCATAGACTAAATTTGGACCTGCTGATTCTAGACTGTATTGTTACACTTGAGCACTATTCCAGTCATCATACATTAGGAGGGCTCTGCCTGAACCCTTATGGCAGAAGTGTGTAGTCTGAGCCTCATCCAAGTTGGAGAGTACTGGAGGAAAGCTCATTGTGAGCTTTGCCATTGGTAGTTCAGCTTAAACATGTTTAATTTCATCTGTATTTAGGCCTCGTGTTTTCACATAGATGCACACCATGCAACAGGGTTCAGCTGCACCCTGTATAGATGCAAATGCCTTGAAAGACAATTTTCTCATAGACTTCTGTAAGTGAACCTTCCCAAGCTTTTCTGCTGCACTGCAGGAAACAGTTATCCACCAAAAAGCGTTGCCATAGTTTTCACATCTAGCTTTCAATAGAATAAGCCCTTCATTTCCTAGAGCAAAATCTGGCCAAACTAGTCCCCTCCTCAATAGAAGTTACAATAAAAACCTGCCATAATGGACAGTCAGTTTCCAACCATTTCTCTGGCCAGCCTGATTGACACGGGAATCCTGAGGCACTGTAGTAATTGTCTGATGTATATTGACAACCACTTACTCCAAAAACAAACAAAATACAATATATGAGAGATGTAATTACACTGTGAATTAGGAATCAGTTCTCTCATGTAAGAACAAACCAGACACCAAACAGGTTGTCAGTACACACACACATCACCTCTTATGCCAAACAAGGTCACAACAAATAAACCCACATATGCAGAGGTACTCAACAGAAGCCTACCAAAAGATCAGAGATCTCCCAAGTGCAAACTACTTGCACACACTGCAAAGCAAACAGAATCCACTACACATAATGACAGACATACCAGTGTCTCAGCAAATAAGATCATAAGGCAAAACACCTCAAAACCAAATGTCCTAGTCATAGGCAACTCCATAATGAGACATACAGATGCCCCCTCACCAGGTTGGACAAGGAGAATGTCATGATCGGCTGCCTGTCAGGTGCCAGGAGCCATCAAATCACACACCACTCAAGTGTCTCAACAGCAATTCCCAATATGACTCTGTCATAGTACATGTTGGGGTGAATGACTTGAGACATACCTCTCTGAACTAAATGAAGAGCCATGACTGAGCTCTCCGATTATGTATCACAGGTAGGTATTTCCCTAGCCCTAAGCAGCATTCTACCTTCACCCAGGATGATGGCACAATATAGACAAAAAATGATTGACTTCAACAATTGGCTTAGTTTCTGGTGTCATTCCAGGGGGATCCAGTATCTATCAGCCTGGGAAGACATGATTGACAGACCTTGCTGCTTTGCCAGAGATGGTCTTCACCTGTCTTCTCTAAGATTTTGGACAGTGGCAAAGGCACTTGTTTTCCCTATAGTTTCTTTTTTAGGCAATGTCAAAACAACAAAATTTCCAATGTAAAAAAATCCACACGAGACAAACCCAAGGTTATGCTGCTTAATGCTAGCAGCCTAAACACCTCAGAAGATGCTGACATATGTGCAGTCGGTGAGACATGGTTCAAGGCCACAAAGATCACTCCACCTGTTTAAGGCTACAATGCCTTCCACAAGTTCAGACTTCAAAAGAAGTATGAAAGAACCAAAGGTAGAGGTGTATCCATCTTCATTAAAACCAAATACACCTCAAGAATAGTAAAAGAGTACGACTCTCTTGAGCTACTCCAGGTCCAACTAACTATAGGTAAAACAACCATTGCTAGCTATATGTCTCTCACCATGAACCAAAAGAAGCACACCACCTGCTTGGACTTACTTGAATCACTCACTATGCAGACAAACACTTTAGTCATGGGTGATTTCAACTATCTTTCCATCGATTGAGTGGCATACACAAGAACAAACATGCTCTGTCTGAGGCTTCTGGACTTTGACAATATGAATGCCCTGGAAGAGCTAGTCTGCACCCCCACAAGGGGTTCAAATGTCCTAGACTTAGTACTCACCAACATGGGCGGGGGTCACTGCACTAATCCCTGTGTGTTGCCCTCCCTGGAAAGTTCAGACCATAAATCTGGCTCGTTCAAAGTAATGATCAGACCTGACACCCCCACAGGAGCAAAAAAATGTAAAAATTTCTCCAGAACAAGCTACAGCCTACTAGGGGATGGTATAAAAAGTTTCAATCCCCCTGATAGCACAGCCTATAATGACTCCTATGCAAAGGAGTACAAAGACGCCCTGTATAGCCACCTAAACAACTATATAGACGCGGATGTACCTGATCGGATCAAAAACAGGTCCTCCCAAAAAAAAAACAGTCAACCTGGTGGTCCTCAAGTATAAATAGTTTATATAACAAAAGGAAGAAACTGATGCCTAAGAACAAGAGGAAATTTACTCAGCAGAAGAAGAATACCCTCCACAGCTGGAACAAGCAAATCAGATATCTTGTAAAGTCCGCTAAAGCTAGTTACAAAGCTAAATTAGCATCCTTAGCTAAGGATAATCATAAGGCATTGTTTAGCTACATCCAGAATCTAAAAGGGAATGCCTAGCTATGTGCCAAACTTATAGTGGACGGTACCTCTCATACCAAACCTTAGGAAATTGCCAACTTGCTAGCTGACAGATTTGGTGCAAATGTCATCCCCCTGTCTCCACCAGCCATACCCGAAAGCATACTTGACACCAGTCCTCTACCCAGAATCTCCAAAGAGTACGCCATGTCTGCACTCTCCAAGGCCAAAAACATGGCTTGTATGGGACCAGATGACACCCCAGGCTGCTTACTAAACAGTCTAAAACAAGAACACTTGGAATTCTCTTTAACAACCGCCTGATGACATGACATGATCGACAAACCACGATGCTTTGCCATAGATGGCCTGCACCTGTCGCCCTTGGGATTCTGGTTACTTGCTAAGGCTCTTGCCACCCCATAGTGCCTTTTTTAGGCAAGATTCAAATGACAAATTCACCACCGTAACAGGTACAAGCAAGCAAAATCTGAGGGTAATGCTACTTAATGCTAGAAGTCTAAACCTCAAAATGCACTCACTTGAGGCACTCCTTAAAATGGAGAACATCAGCATCTGTGCAGTGACAGAGACCTGGTTCAAGGCTCCAGAGAGCACCCCTGCTATAATTCATACCATATCTTTCGGCCACCTAACCTGGACCGAAGCACTAAAGACGGAGGCATGTCCATATTCATTAAGGATATCCACACCTCCAGGCTAGCTGCTCAGCATAATGCATTTGAGATTATCCAAGTGCAACTAACTCTGGGCAAGACCGCAATGCAAATTGTAACTTGCTAGAGATCCCCCACCATGCCCCAGGATTCCCACTCCTCATTTCTTGATACACTGGAAAATATTAGGGTACAACCTAACACCCTAATAACGGGCAATTTCAACTACTTGACCATTAACTGGGAAAACTACTCATGTACCAGCTGTTGTGCTCAACGTTTTCTGGAATTCATAAATTCCAATGCCTTGGATCAACTTATCCACACCCCCACCAGGGGCAGCAATATCCTAGACCTGGTCATTACCAACATGGGCAACTGGTGTTCCACACCAGAGGTCAATTCCTCATTGGTCAGATCTGACCACAAGCAAATCACCCTATACATCCACATCCCACCCCCACCCCCATTAGGGAAACCACTGTAAAAAATTTCTCCAAAGCCAACTTCCCACTTCTTAAGACAGAAGTGGCAAACATCACGACACCCATGCTGATGGACAATAGAGATATGACTGCTGAATCCTGTACAATTGCACTTTATAAGCACTTACATGAGTGCATGGATCATGCTATCCCTAACAGAACCAAGATGCTATCCTTCAAAAAAAGGAAGCCAATCTGGTGGTCCCCTGCTATAAGTAAACTCTACAACAGAAGAAAGAAACTGTTGCAAAAAAGAGTAAAATCCCATGATTGGAGAAACTCCCTGGTCAGCCTCAGTAAGAAGCTGAGATGCCTCATAAAATCCTCCAATGCTAGTTATGAAAACAAAATCGCCACTGATTCTAAAGACAACCACAAAGCATTCTATAGCTATGTCAAGAATCTCAATGGCAACATTCAAATCTGCTCTGAGTTACAGCACAATGGCACTAAATATACAGAACCAACTGATATTGCCAATACCCATCTCTATACCGAAGAATGCAAAGTACCTGTAATCACACTCCAAAGCCCAGCATTCATGGATCCCAGGCTAGTACCATGTTCAATCATAGCCTCACCTCAGGCTTTGTGCCACTAAATGGCACACAGCATGGGAACTACCACCCTGGTCTGCAAGGTTATGGACTTATAAAACCCAGTTCAGGTTTGTAAAAGGCAGATCATGTCTCCTAAACCTGATAGACTTCTTTGAAGCGGTCACCAAAGCCGTAGATGAGGGTAAGGTGGTTCACACAGCCTATCTATATCTCGCCAAGGCTTATGACGCCATCCCCCACTCTGGAATTATAGACAAACTCACTAAACTAGGTATAAATCCCTATATCACAAGATGGGTTGCCAGCTGGCTCACTGACAGAACCCACACTGTGAAAGTACCAGACTCTAAATCCAACTTCAGATCAGTTACAAGTGGAGTACCACATAACAGCTTAGGCTATGGCTATAATTTGGCTTTCTCTTTGTCAGTGATTTAAAACTGTATAGCTCATCACATGAGGAACTGAAAACGCAACTGCAAGTTGTCAAAACTTTTTCAGATGATATAAAAATGTCATTTGGTCTTGATAAATGTGCAAAAGCAACCTTTAAAGCAGGAAAACTGCAGCACCAAGAAAACATCAGTTTGGGACAAGAATGTGATATAAAAGAACTTGAGCAAGACGGAATGTATAAATATTTGGGAATTGATGAATAATCAACAATAAAACATGAACAAATGCAAATAAAACTTAGTAAGGAATACCTTAGAAGACTTAAATTAATCCTGAAAACAGCGTTGACATCTAGGAACAAAATTCAAGCTAAAAAAACAATTTGCTTTTCCTGTCCTAACTTACAGTTTTGGAGTGATTGACTGGCCCCAAAACATGCTAGATAGAGTAGACAAGTAAACAAGGATACTTCTTGCTTACCAAATGATTTATGAAAAAATCAGTGCATACTAAGATTATATATTCCCCATTCCAAATGAGGAACGGGCCTCCTTGGAATTGATTACATGTATAAATCTGCAATTGTGGGACTGTACACATATCTGCTGACCTCACAAGACCAAAATATAATGAAAGTTTTGAAACATGAGGAGAATAAATCTAAGATGATTTCTCTGCTTAATCTAGCAGAAGCATATCAGCATCAAGCAGGAATGGAATCAAACCAGAAGTAGATAAAAATCAGGCAGCAACTGAATGTGCCAAAAAATAAAAGAAAGAATATAAGGTGAAGGACCAGATGAGAAGGCAAGAAATATGGAAAATGCATAAATATAGTTTCAAGTATAGAAAACTTCTGAAAGAACCTCATGTTCTGGGGGTTGGGAGGGTGGCCTAATGGTTAAGGTGTTTGCCTTACAAACACAAGGTGCAGGGTTTGAGTCTCACAAGGGATAATTGGCTAGGCTTAAAATGGCTCGCAAGGGCAGTTAGCCTAGTACTAATCTATGAACCTATGAACCTATGTTGATCAGGATTGAACACAGGAATGGTTAAGGAGAGGCAAATTCAAACCAAAAGATAAAAGGTTAATATTGGCAGCCCAAGGTAGTGATCTACATACATGCTGGTTTACAAAGTCCATTGAACATGTGGGAGAAACAGACAAATGTAGGGTTTGTAAAACCGAATTGGAAACAGTTACACATCTTGCTGTTGGTTGTGACATACTAATGGCAGAAGGACTGTATATTGAAAGGCATAATAATATGGCAAGACTGTTGCACTGTAGATTGTGCAAACATTATGGTATTGAAGTGGCTGAAAAACACTGGAAACATGAGCCACAAAGTATCCTAGAAAATGCTGAAGTCTACATCACATGGGATCGCCCATTACCAGCAGTTCAAAAGAGAGATGCTAGAAAACCAAATATAGTGGTCCATGAAGAGAAGACAAAGGTAGCACTGATCATTGAAATCGCCACACCCAGTGACAACAGTGTCTTGCGTACAGAGAGACACAATGTCATAAAATATCAGGATTTGCAGGTATAACCGAGAGCAATGTGAAGAAAGATACCCAGACAGTTCCAGAAAGATGCCCAGACAGTTCCAATTGTAGTAGCAGCAACTGGTCTTATAAAAAAGAATCTACAATCGTATTTAGATATGTTGTGAAGAACACTTCTGGCTGACATCAAAGACTGAAACAAAAATTTCATGAACTTTAATCGTACTTTGACTTAGGAATGGGTTCCATTCCCGTCATGATATTAGAAACCCAAAAGACTCTGAGAAATTAAAAAAGTGTTAATTAACACATACAACACTAGATGGGTAACCAAATGGCCCAGCGATAGAATGCATAATGTCAGAGTTGGGATGCCACCTCTACCAGTAAACTAGTTACCAATGGTAGACCAGAAGAATCTGTGCTGGGCCCTCTACTGTTTGGAATCTATTTCTTGGAAGTCCAGGAGAAAGTAGATGGCCTCTGGCTTACCAGGTTTGCTGATGATTGCAAACTAACTGAAATTATTGAGACCCAAACAATGTTAACATATTACAAAAAGGAGCTAACACAGACGTATGATTGGTGCCAAAGCCATGGACTAAAACTAAATGCAAAAAAGTGCATTATTATCTCCTTTGGCAAAGAGGAAGTCTCTGTAAATTACAATATTGATAGCACTCCCTAAGCTCAAACCCAGAGGTGAGAGATTTGGGAACGCAGGTTGATAGCAAGCTAAACTTTGATCACTATGTGTCTACAGAAGTAAAGAAAGCCTTCTACATTCTGCATCTCATAGGTAAGAACATCTGTATCCCACAGGCTGCTGAGAGGTATCTTGTGCCTGGCCAGTAGAGCAGTCAATGACCCTACCCTAATGGAAATGCTGCACATCTGCAAATCGAATGGGACAGACTCACTCATTCCATGGATCTCAACCTAGCCTGTGACATTAACAGAACATGCTGGACAGATAGATATATCTCCCAGAGATCACCACTCCTCTGGAATAAACCCACAATTCTTGTGAAGCAGAGCTCCTCAGTGACCCTATTCAGGTGTAACCTAGACAACTGGATGGGAGACCATAAATTCACTCCAGGGTTGGCACCTATGTCCCTCATGGACAGGAGCAGATGGTGCTGATCATAGCATTGCTTTGCAAATAATGACCATCTAACCAATGTCAGTTAAGTAGCATGGATATAACAAGGTTCGGCTTGCAAAGGCCCTAGGGCCATTAACCTAATAACCTCCTATGAACCTATAAATGATAAGCTGTCTAAATTTATATAATCAGGCAGTGGACACCCGTCAGTAAACCTGAAACAATGCAAGTATGAAAACTAATAAATTAAACATTAAGAGGTGCATGTATTGTTAAATATAAAAAAATGCCACAAAAGTCTGATATAAATGAAAAGAAGAAATTATGGTGTAGTCTGCATTATCTGAATTTAATCCACACCCCTATAGTGAGATGGTTTTAAAAATCCCTTGGTCTTTGCTTCACCCCTGGAATTCATACAGGAACCCAGCTTAGGTGTGTTCATTTCTGATAATGGAAAGATGTGAAATGTAGCTAAGTCCAGTCCTCATGCAGAGGAAAATGCGAAGAAAAGAGTTTAAATGCTATACTTATACATGACAATAGGGCCTGATGGCAGTTGCCCGAGAACTGAGGAAAGATCTGAAAATTCCTCAAGCTAATATTATCAACAAATCACAGGAAGAGAGAAAGTCAAGCCCAGATGTCAAGAAGTCTAATTCCTCCTCCCAACAGCAGAAGGAAGCCAGAGGCTAAAATGATTTAGCCATCATAGAAGGCCATTTATAGAGTGATGGAATCACTGTTGGGAATTATGGAGGCACAACACATGCTGCATGGCTGAATTCAGGAATGCTAGTTCATGACAAATATAACAAACAGAATTTCTCAAATCACAAGTCAGAAGAAAAAAATAAAAGCCAGTTCTTGGAAGGCATGAACCCTGGTATTGCAGTATATGCATGCATTATATGAAGATAACATATTAAGGTAGATTTCATTTTATTTCTGTTGTGAGTTATAACAAAGCTGGTAGAATTTTGTGATTGGATAACCCAGGCTATAAACCAGAGTCATAAGGGAGATGTGGTCTACTTAGATTTCAGCAAGGCATTTGGCAAATCACCACAAAAAAAAACAAGTAAACAAATCAGTCAGCCTTGTAGTGGGTAACAGGATACTAGCACTGGTAAAATATGGTACAGAAATTGTGTAGATGGAAAAAATAAACACACGTTCATCTGGTGAAAGGATGTTTAACAAAGCTGAACCACATGCATGAGTACTAGGACTGATCCTTTTCACTAACTTTAAAAGTAACACTAAAGATGATCTGGAAGGAAAATAAAAGCTCTTGCAGGTGACACAAGTTATGACCAGTACTACTACTACACAAGAAGAATAGAAAGGATAGAAATTTATTTATCAGGCTTGAAAGAATTGTCTAAAATACTGACGTTTGAAATCAATGAAGAAAAATGTAAAATATCCAATCTTGGAAGAAGTAAACCATGAAAGGTCCAGTATAGAAGGGAAGCAGTACCGAAAACTCTCTCTCTCTTTCGGCTTTTCCCGGTTAGGGGTCGCCACAGCAGATCACCTTGTCCACTCATGATTGGCAGTGGAGTTTTACGGTGTCGCGTTGCCAGCCCGGCGCCCAACCTTTCATGGAAGGCACACACATGAACACACTCACGACTAGGGCCAATTTTAGCGTGTCCAGTCCACTTGCAGCATGTCTTTGGGGGTGTGGGAGGAAACTGGAGCACCAGGAGGAAACCCACATGACTGCAGTGAAGACATGCAGACTCCACACAGAAGGCACCCCAGCTGAAGATCGAACCGGAGAGCCTCTTGCTGTGAGGCAACAACACTAACCACTGCACCACCATGGCCAGAAGCAGTACTGAAAACAAAAGTATAAAAGGGCTCAAATTATATAACAGTAAGCAAGTGGTACAACAAAGTAGCAAAGAAGGCAGGCAAAACACTAGAATGCACTGGATGTGTTCACCTTGGTAGGAAACAAGATGCTATTATCAATGTATAGACAGCAAATACCTCAGCTGGAATATCATGTAGGTCTGGAGACTTCACTTTGTCAGAACATAGGCAGTGCAGAGGAGGATAGCAAAAAGGAACATGTCATCACCACAAATGATATAACAATAGGACATCTACATGAGGTTAGCAAAGTCACAAAGGATGCAACTAGGGATATATCAGAAACATTTAACTACTAATATGGAATCCAAGGAATCTAGGTAGGATCACTATTTCACAAATATATATGTATTTCTGAAAAGCACAAGGTAGAAGGGGAAATATTTTTTTTTCATCAAAAGGGTAGTGAATGCATATCTCTGCCTTCCTAAAGAAACACCAGTATCAATAGCTGTGACAGCTTTCAAGAATGTATGGCACATGCATATGGCAATGTTGATGCTAGGTGAATGAAAAACAAACTGGTGGTTATCACACCTCTGTTAATTGCTTATCCAGGAGGCAGATTCATTAGATGAGCCAAGCAATCCTTGTCTGTAATCAAAATATACAGTTCTATGTTTCTATAGTATCTCTCCTGTGTTTCTGATACCATACATACTGAAACTTCCGGTGCCAGTGAAAAGCCTTAGCCCTAGATCCTGGTAGCAAGGCACCAATAAGGACATTGATTGCAGCTCAGCATGATGTGTCCAGATGGATTGACATGCAATACAATAGTTATACAGTATTTAATTCTATCTTGCTATTGCAAAATAAGTTTAGATTGGGAGTTTCTCTTTTAATAGTTTAGTGCTCAAACTGCTCTCTTTTAAGAATAACCAAATTATGGTTATGATTATTACTTGCCTAAGCATAATTGAAAGTTAACACAATTGGCAACATTCAGATTTTTATAACCTTTAGCTACTTAATTTAGCAACTTGTTCTGTAACAGATGGTACTGGGTATAACAGAATTCTGCTTCATTTACTATCCTTGTCTGGTTATTGCATGTCACTAATTCTTAGTGAGCTGCTCTAGTATCCCATATTTTATATTTATAATTCAAATTGTTGTAAAGTATTAAAATTATTTAATTATAAATGCATCATTGCTTTATGATTATTGAATTTTTGTAAGTACAGTTCTGAATGACTTTAGAGCTGATTATGATACAAATATGGGAACAACTTTTTTAAAGTAGATCCAGTAAGCACTCTTTGTGCATTTTTCTTCCCTATCATTTTCCATTGACAGCCCAGCACCCTCTGAGTGAGTGTTCTTGTTCTCTACTAATTACTAACCCGTGAGCTCTACCAGGAATATGCCTGCTGGCGCTCTGTAATTTTACATCAAAGGTGAGGTAAATGTGCAATCTGTCATTATTGCCATTATAAGTCTGCAATACTCGCTTTTGAGTAACTTAATCTTTGTAGTGGCTTAATGACAGGTTTAATATACATTGCAAAAGCAATAAATACTTCAGTTGTAGGGCTGCTGCAATAGGCCATCCTGTAAAGAAGAGAAAAGAAGAATCCCAGCAGTATGAAACAATGGAAAAACTGAATTAGGGATGTTCTGCTTTTCATGCAAGCTCTAAAAGGTGATGCAGCAATTTCAGTCTATATGTATACAAGTACTTAAAAAGGGGAAAATGGACTGTCCCTACTAATATCTTAGAAGTTGCAATGTCACATCCCAAAAATACCAAAAAAGAAGAGTGAAAATATGGGAGAAGAGGGAATATCAAATGTTGCTTTTCTCTTTTAAACTTATTTTTGCAGGGGGAACCCCCCCCCCCATGCATTCCTGATGTGAGGGACTAGCCCTCACCCTTGAACTTATATGTATCAACTCTGAGTTCACCATATCTTGGAACAATGGAATATTCAGTGCAATGTCAGTCTTTGTCTTCATTCTGGGACTCAGCATCGCAAGTCTCAGCAATTCAAATGCTTAATGAAAAATCTTGTAAATGCATTTTATCAAGCAATAATGGGTCAGCCTTTCCAATCCTACTTTGGAGGTGGGTACCAACTTTGTAAATACATTTTTATTGTTAGCATTAGCAACCAGAATGAACATTTAAGAAATACACACATATAAAATCTCATAAGGAGCACCATTTCCAGAACAGCAAGATATATTTAATTGACTTTCATAGCATTCCACATTTCATAAATTTAGATGTGAACATTGATTCATAAATATATGTCCCCTCCCACACCATATTCACTTCATATCAGATCACAAACATTGTTCAAATACCTAAATAAGCAGTACAACACCCATGTCCCCCTCTCTCCCACCACAAAGCCTCAGTGATCCACATCTACTTATCATCTTTTCCTTAAAGGACTTATCAAAGCTGTCCTGCTCATCCTTGGTACTCTAAGAGACAGAGCCTTCACCACTAGACCTGACTTTTCTCTACTTTATAAAAAAGCTATTAGTTTTCATCAGTCATACTGAACATATTCCATTCTCTCCTCTACCTTAGTGTATATATATCTTTCTTTTCAAGATCTTTTGGAACTGCACCCTTAAAGTGTAATTTTTTGTTGCCTTCCCTACTTCCAATTTCTCTCTAATGAGGTTTTGACTGCACAAGTTCACAATGTTCCTGTTCTTATTTATAGCTTTGACCAAGTAGATTTACTATCTACTATCCCCAAATGTAGAAAGACCACAAATCCAATGCTGGTTGTAAAATACTATTATCAGTGACCAGACAGACACCGTACTACTGTATCCATTAATATTTATTTGTATTAGTACAAATTCTTGCCAAACAGTTAATACTGTCAGAGTTATTTCAATTCTATTATAACACAGCTAGACAGAAAGTAAAGACTGATGTACACTCAGTCCAAAATACCTCACTAAAGAGTGTAAAAATACTGTGTAGTTTATATAAAATGTCAAATAATGTTATTTTTAATGTCCTTGTGACTTGTTCTTCTGGTTTCTGTTTGTGTCATGAAAAAGTCCATTTGCTATTTCTAGCCTGGACAGTTTCTTATGTCCTTCTTTGGTTATGTTTGTTCCTTGCTGTATCTGAAGACTTCACAAAATGTCCCTCCATGTCATCTTTCCATCACTTGAAGTGTCTGTATTTTATTTCATTTATTTCTGCATCTGAAAGCTCACAGAAAGTCAACTTCCTTTTTTTCTATAACAGGATGCCATTTACAGTAAGCCCACAGCTATATGTTATTAATATCTAAGCTGAACATTTACAAGAAATCTTTTTAATAAAAGGTCATCACTTAACTGTTCTTGCAAAGCAAGCCATAAACTGCTGTTTGGCCTTGCACATTTTTTTTTCTTTTACTGTACACACAGTATAATTTTGGGGAAAGCATTTTAATTTATACAGTCTCTATCAATTCCCCCTTTTTAATTAAAACCAAGAAAATTGTAAGACCATTTATAACACAATACGATCTTCAGTACTTTGAATCCCTTGGTCTGTTACAACATACGGATCCCTTGCATTCAATGCTATTTTTTCATACAATGTTACATTACCAGCAGCTGTTACTTGATTAATACTTTTATTAACACAAATTTTAACACACATGCAAACTGTTGTAATTAAGCAGATAATGACAATAAGAGCAATTAATGTGGAAATTATAGTACCCAACTATCCTGAAAACAATCCACTTAACCAGTAGTTAAACAAACTAAGCATGTTTTATTTTCACAGGTGTCAGACACATAGCCATTATTACTTATCTATTCTTAACTGCTTTCATGCTTGCTTAAGCAAGTTGTCAGCCTTGCAGTTACACAGAAGCATTTATTTTAAAATCGTGTCAAGTTAACCCTTGCTTTACAAGGCAAAACCTTGTATTAGAAACAAGCATATTTCTTTTGCATTGCAGCATACATTTAATTTTCATTATTGCTTTGGGAAAATAATATTTAAAAAAGCAATTTACAGGAAAATGTGATCCATAACCTTTCTTCATTGTTAACAACAGTTACTTGTTTGACAGTTTTATAACATATCTCCTCTGTTATATCTGAGATAGCTCCATAAGTTGCATTTGCTATCAACTTTGTAACTTTTCATATTGCCTTAGTTGCGCCATACCAGTGAAAAAATTCAGCTCTTGAAATAATACTATTTCCTACGTCCAGTTGTTTTAAAATCTTTCCCTATTGTTTTATCATGAACCTCCCTCTTTTTCTGGTGATTTTTTTACCATGTTCTCTGGTAGTTTGTGAGTAATTCTCATTATTGAAACTGCATACTCTATGTAACAGAATTTTACCTCTTTCATCTCTTCCTTAAAAGAAGTATTATGTGTTAACTCCCATGCTGTTTTTATTTTATACTCAAGCTTTTTTACATGACCAGAGTTCTTTTGAAAACAGAGTATCTCGTTTTCTATTTTCATCAACTGTAAATGTTTTATTTTTATGACTGATTGTTTTACAACTCTATTTTTATAAGATTCTTTAAACATAAAACCTGTATGTTTAACCTCTACAGGGACTGCATGTAATGGCATTTTCCATCTGTAAGGAATGTGGCTAAAAACCCAACAATCTGACTTGTTACGTGCCTTTGCAAACAAATTTTGTATGTCCAAAAATAAATTGAAATCAGGTATCTGATCATAATGTCCCTGTTCTCATGATCTAAATGTACGGGGGGGGGGGTGACTCTCTCTTGTTACCATAGAACTTTTTGTCATTTAGGATTTGTTATAGGTACTGCCTTAAATGTTACTCCATTTCCAGATGTAAATGTGGACTTACATACCCAACATTTAATTGCATTGTCTAGTTTTACATATACCATTTGCATTACTGTAAATGTATTTACTGTATCTGTATTAACTTTAACTTTACACTGTATGTGTATTAACTTTACTCTGTGTCTGTATGTCTGTAGGTTATTTATGTGTTTATTCTGGATCCATTCTGACTTATTAAACCAGTAAAGTAATATTTATTTTTCTGTCTTATTTCTGTCTCCTTTGTTTAATTAATTAACATTGAGTTTTGTATACTAACGTTGTCTTCCATTCCTCTAAAAGATCACTGTACTTTGCTGCCAACTGATAACCTGTGTTCTATTAATTTATTGCTTTAGTGCCTATTGCCTGCCATGATCTGGGTTATAGGGAGGGTTATTCCCATATTCTACTGGTATTATTTACCATTTTTATTATACTGTTTAGTGTTAGTAATTACTCTTTTCAGTAAGGCAAGGGGTTTGTCCTTCCTTCTGTTTATTACTTACCTCCTTTTTCTGTGCACCCTGATGTTTGCAGGTTATTTGCATTTATGCTCTTTTCCATTTATGATTTATGTGTTCCCATTGTTCTATACACCTCTTCATATCCTCTCCCACCTCTTTGGGGATTGGATATTGCTTCTGAAAAGGAGGAATGTAATCCGAAGGATTACCTACACTCACTGGTACTGATAACTTGCTACAGTCTGGTTTTAATGTAGCCCATAAGGGCTGAAATTGTGATTTGATTTTCTGCCATTTATTCTGCAGTTGTGGATATCTCTTGGTAATGTCTTTTTTATAGTTACTTATGTCAATTACAAAGCAGGGAAATTGCTGAGCTGCATTTCAACTGTCTTCCTCTGTGGCAGACCATAAAACCTTGTTATTGAAATCAATTACTATTCCCAGTTTGCTGAGAATATTAACCCCAAGGATTGTTGTTCCACAACTGGAATTCATAAGAAATGTGCCCTGTATTGAAAATCCATTTTCTGTGAAACAAATTTTAACTGGCTTGCTGCTTATGGCCATGCAAGTGCTGCCATCAAAGCCTTGATTGTAAGATTTTTTTAACTGATTTACAGGTAACTGTTTGTTAGTGACTGAGACTGCTGCCCCTGTATCAAGCAGGACATCTTTTCATAGTGTCCCCTCCACCCATACATCCATTAACGGGCATCCGTTCTTTCCACGTTTAAAATTTGTGAGAAAGGTTACTTGGGGGGGGGGGCACACCCCTAATCAGAAGCATATTTTTTGTGATCTGTTTTCCTGGGTATGTCTCTGATTACACAGACTGCATGTTCTGTTTCCTGTTGATTGTTCGTGTCTTCCCTGTCTAATGTGTACCTTGTACTTTCATATCCACGTTTTAATTTCTGACTTGCACCGTGTGTGAGATTATATGGTGGGTTTTCTGTGTATTCCATAGGGTATACTTTATTTTTTCTCTATCCCTCTGTGTTTGTTCCTGTGACTGATCCTCCCTTAATGTATTTTCTTTATTTTGATTTCTTTCCTTATTTTTGGGTTTTGAAGAAGCACTATTATCTGCATAGATACCCTTTTGTATTTGACTTTCCTTCCATCTTTTGTAATATTGACAATCCTGTTTAATGTGGCCTATTTTCTTACAAGTAAAACATATCACCTCTTTTCCTGAGCTTCGTTGTGTATCTGTCTGTAACCGTGGTGGAGCAGAAGTTGCTCGTGTTCCCCCTGTGTTTGTTTTTTCATCAGACCATGTATTACATCTCCTTTCTTTCCCCATGTAGTCTACAAGCTGTTATTGTATATTTCCTATGTGCATCTGCAATACTGCGTACTTCTTTTAAACTGTCTAGCACTCTGGCTTTGTGAAGGAGTTTGAAAGGTGTAATCTCTGAGTCTGTATCTGTCTGTCTGGCAGAAACTGATTTTAAAGCTGCATGTGCATTTTGTAGAATGTCATTAACTGTCTGACGGAATTGCTTCAACATATCATCTTGCCTGACCAAAATTATTTTGTTTTTATTTTGTCATGCTATTTAGACTGCCTGTCTAATCAATTTCAGATAGTTTTTTAATTTTTTAAATGGTGGAAGCTGGCATTACCTTGTCTGTGTGTTTAAAACAGTTATGTGAGTCTAGACACTCATGTTTCAGCTGCTTGCTTTACTTTGACATCTGCCAAAACATTTACTGTAGCCTCTTCTGTATTACATTTTTTATGTGCTTTAATTTTGACAATACTAAACTAAAAATTTAAATAAAACATTATTTTAAATAGACCACACAGTATATGTCAACCATTGTTTAAATGCCAACGTATTGAAACAAAATTTCTTTTTTGTTTTGCCACTGAGGCAAAGTCTGCAATAAATAAGACTTAAGATAATTCTTCCAAAAAACGTAAATTCCCAGACATGATTGAAACAGCACTAATGAACAGTGAATCAAAACAATACAGAAAATAGCATTTTATGCATCTATCCTCATACTTACTAAATGTAATAATTATGAAAATGAATGCAAAAAATGTTATTTCAATGCATGTTGAATTTTGTTCTTTACCTCTGTGAAGACATGTTGCAGAGGATGTCTAGAGGTAATATGAATGAATAAATCTTCCACATTAGCTCTATCCATTTTATTTTCTTTTGTTATATACTGTATTATATTAAATGAGCAACTTCTTATTGATGTCCACAGACTATAAAATATTTACGAGGATGTTGGCTGGAAGATTAGAATCTGCAATTCTTATCCTTGATCATCCTTAAGCAGACTTTGTTAAAGGAGGTGAGCAACGATCTAGTTAAATGCAGATAAATGAACCACATCCCAGAAAGAACCGGCTGCGGCATTTTCATAGATACAGAGGAAATCATTCTGCTTCTTCAGAAAGGGGATATCTTTGGGCAACAACTGTGAGGCATCTTCCATCTGTCACAGTGATACAAAAATAAAAATGTTATATAAAGGGACTGCCTCAGAGACAAATTCACTACACTGGTCACTATAAAGGACCTCATTTCTAATTCATAGGAATGCAGCTGGGCAATTGGCAGGGATGCATATTCTCTCCAATTTTATTCCTGTTAAACACGAATGTTTGACAGTAGCAGTTCAGCAAATTAAGGACATTTGCCAATTAAATTTAGGTGAATAAAACTTAACATGAAGCTATCTGCAGAAGACTATCTGCTGATCTTTCACGGCTCATACATATCAGCCCAGGTCAAAAACATGTATACATAGCCAAAAGAATCTCAGTTAAAATGGATCCAGCTTATGAGTGGGTCACATTACTCAGTAGACATGATGTACCTGGTGTAAGATATGGGGTATATATTTTAATTGCTATTGAGCTAGTTACAGGAAGATGCATGTCATATGGTGCAGCCTCCTTCTCGTTACTTCACTCTGAATATACATCTCATGGTGGTTAGACCACATTTTCAATGTCATTATCTTATTTTCTGACCATTCAAACACTATCTGCCATTTAATGAAGAAATGTTGTAAGGCATTCTACATTGGTAAGACTAGTCATAAGCTGAAAGAAAGAATTTATGAACACTTGAATGACATCAAGAAAGGGAAGTACACTAACACTAACTAGACATATTTTAGCTTTTCCTGACCACCACTACAAGTTTGTAGTGTTGGACTATATGGAATGGGATGCAAGGGGGTTTAGCATAGAATAGCATCTCAACAGAAAGGAATTAATCTGGATTTTGATGTGTGATGCCCTTACCCCCCTGGGTTTAATGACTGCTGTTCCATTACCCCAATCCTAAAATTGAAAAGTATGGAGGGGTAATTCATCAGTCATCTTTACAATTTGTTGTATATACATTGTTTTAACATGTTTGGCACTGTTTTTTTCATTCATACACACTGTTTCAAACTGTCATTACATTTTCAAGTTTTTATTTAATTAATTAATTTAAGCATTATTTGTATTGGTCGGTTTTAACCACATGACTACAGGATGTTCCTCTATATTGTGTGGTTTATGTGATTACTGCAGTTCTGATGAAGTCTTAGGTTCATATGTTCATAGGTTGGTACTAGGCTATCGGCCCTATGGCCTATACAAGCCTAGCCATAACAATTCCCTGGTTATTTCTTCCCACACTATTTACTTCCTAGACCCCTGTCTAGCAAGGTGACTGACGTAATCCTGGGGTGAATTTCCTTTCTCCCATCCAATCGTCAAGGTTCCTTTTGAAGAGAGCCAAAGAGGCGCTCTGCTTAACATGTATGGGCAGTCTAATCCAGTGTCTGGGGAGTCTCTGGGTCAGGAACCTATCCCTCCAGCATGTTTTGTTTATTGTGATGACAAGGTTTAGATCCCTGGAGCATGTGGCTCTGAGAGATTGGGATTTCTTTAAGTGTAGCATGTCCAGCAGCTCTGGGTTTGACATGGCCTTGTATGTTACACAGAGATTGCCTCTGAGTCAACAATATATGACAGAGTATAGCTGGAGTTTTTTAAGGTGGTCAGCATAGGGCATCTGCTTTAGGCCTGTGATTCTTTTAGTAAGGTATTTCTGCGGCCTTTCCAGTTGTTGCACTTGTCTTGAGAGGTACATACCAAATGGGGCGTTGTATTCTATAATGGGTCTAATGAGGGATGAGTACAGTGGGACAATGACCTCCTTTTTTATGGATGAAAAGCCCTTAGTGATGAGGTGTACCACATAGAATGATTTCCTGGTTGTTGTGGCGATATGTTTATCGAAGGTGAGACCACTGTCCACCTGTGTCCCTAAGTCTCTTATCACACTTTCGGTGTTTAGTGTACTGCCACCTATGTAGTAATTCACGGGTACATGTTTTTTCCCAAAGGGGATAACTATACATTTCTTGGCATTGAGCTTGAACCCATGGCTCAGGCACCAAGCATCTGTTTCTGTAAGGCCCTTTTGTAGAGTATCCACATCATTTGGAGATTCAATAATGGCTCCCAGTTTGCAGTCATCTGCAAACTTTGTTAGCCAGAGTCCGTTAGTATTGGCCTGTACTTCAGAGAAGTAGATGCCAAAAAAGAGTGGTCCCAGGGCTGAACCCTGAGGTACTCCACTTGTCACTTGTCTGGAGCTGGATTTGGAGTCAGCCACTTTTACAGTGTGGGTTCAGTCAGTAAGCCAGTGGGCAACCCATCGAGTGACGTAGGGATTAATGCCAACTTAGTAGGTTTATCTATGATTCTAAAGTGGGGGATGGTGTCAAAGGCCTTGGCAAGGTCCAGATAGGCTGTGTGGACCACCTTACCCTTGTCCATGGCTCTGAAGACTGATTCAAAGAAGTCAATCAGATTCAGGAGACAAGATCGGCCCTAAACAAACCCAAACTGGGTGGGGTCCAGTGTTTGAAGATTGCCAATGTCTTTGTTTATAAGTTCCATGATAATACATTCCATGGCCTTGCAGATCAGGCTCGTCAGACTGATGGGGCGGTAGTTCCCGGGATCCAAGGTGGATTCCCACTTGTGGAGTGGGATAACTGTAGCTGTGCTCCACTCAGTGGGCACAAAGCCTGAGGTGAGGCTATGATTAAACATGACACTTAGGTGAGGTGCCAGTTCATTTTGTAGTTCATGTAGTACACAGCCCGGGATGTCATCTGGTCCCATGGATGCTGTATTCTTAGCTTTGGAGAGTGTATTTTTAACCTGTGTGGCCATTATTACCAGAATTTGGCAATCTTCCAGTATTGAGATGGGCCATTTAGGGGGTGGGGGGGTGAAGTTGGCACTGAATTGATCTGCCAGGATATTGGCAATATCATTGGGATCAGTATGTTTAATGCCATTCTGTTGTAGCTCAGAGCAGATCTGAGCGTTGCTATTTAGATTCTTGACATAGTTATACAATGCCTTGTTGTTGCCTTTGGAATCTTTGGCAATTTTATTTTTGTAACTAGCTTTGGAGGATTTTATGAGGGATCTCAGCTTCTTACTGAGGCTGGTAAGGGAGTTTTTTTGCATCCTGGGATTTTCCTCTTTTTCTGCAACAGTTTCTTCCTTTTGTTGTAAAGTTTGTTTATGGCAGAAGACCACCAGATTGGCTTCATTTTTTTGGAGGAGAGCATATTGGTTCTATTTGGGATGGCACGATTCATGCATGAGTGGATGTGCTCGTACAGTGCCTTAGTGTAGGACTCAGCAGTTGAACTTTCAATTCCTGTCTTCACGGGTGTTATGAAGTTTGTCACTTCTGACTTGAGTAGCATGCAGCTGGCTTTGGAGAAGTTTTTTATGGAGGTTTCCTTACTGGGGGGTGGGGTGGGATGTGGATGTTAAGGGTGATTAGCTTATGGTGTGACCTGACCAACGAGGGGGTGACCATAGGTGTGGAGCATCGATTTCCCATGTTGGCAATGACCAGGTCTAGGATATTGGAGCCTCTGGTGGAACAATGGATTAGTTGATGCAGGGCATTGGAATTTATGAATTCCAAGAACTGTTGGGCAAAAGTGTTGGCAGAAGAGTAGCTTTGCCAGTTAATAGCAGGGTAGTTGAAGTCACCCAGTATTAGGGTGTTTGGTTGTATATTAATATTTTCCAGTATGTTTAGAAAGGTGTAGTGAGAATCTTGGGGCATGATGATGGATCTGTAGCAAGCTACAATTTGGATTGCAATCTTACCTAGTGTTAGTTGCACCTGGAAAATTTCAGACGCATTGTGTTGGGCAACTAGCTTGGTGGTGTGAATATCCTTGGTGAATATGGACACTCCTCTACCGTTAGTGTATTGATCCTGGTTTGGTGCCCAAAAAGTGTGGTAAGAGTTGTAGCCTGCTATTGCAGGGGTGCTCTCTGGAGCCTTGAACCAGGTCTCAGTTACTGCGCAGATATCGATGTTCTCCATTTTTAGGAGTGCCTCGAGAGTGGATTTTGAGGTTTAGACTTCTAGCATTGAGTAGCATTACCTTCAGATTTTGTATGCTTGTACCTGTTATGGTGGTCTTGATGTAAGACGAAAGCACTTGACTGCTGTTTTTGCTCAATAAAGCTTTGGTGGTTGTTACTAGCTGTGTGGTTTATACTGGACTTGTGTGCTCCCTGGACCTCCATCAGTTTTTCTTGTATCATAAATGAAATTCTTGTCTGAACTACAGAGATATTTCTGTAGGAGTGAACAAATGTATTTGTTTTTTGGTAGTATCTCTGTTTGGAAGTATAAATGCATAGTGTTCATCCTTTGTAAAAATGTTCTAAATGCAAGCATGTGGAATTCTCTTACTGCACAGAAACTTAACTGAAAATTAGAAGGTTTGCATCCAGAAATTCAGTTTAATCTTCATAGTGCCTGGATTAGCTGAGTAGCTTGAAAGGTGCAGTGTGTTACATTCCAGTATATTTCTAGGGAGGAAAATATGAAAATATTTAACTTTTTTATGTTTCTTGAAGAGGAGAAAAAAAAGGAGCAATTAGGAATTACATTGAACCCAAAAAGAAGTAGTTTATTTGCTGTTTTGCTTTTCACAAGGGCATAAGAGCATGCAGAGACCACAGATGCCTATGTTACTGACATAATGAGCAGAGCTAAAGACTGAAATTCATAAACTGTATGATACATTAATAAGAGAGTAGTTTATGGTATAAGAAATTATTAAACAAGGGACGTGATATTAGGAGAAACCAACTTGAACTTAGAAACCAAAATTAAATTACTAGTACATGGTAAAAATAATTAAGGAAAAGGATGTGTGTAAATTTCAATGTGAGTCAAATAAATATACTAAACCAAGAAATAAAGTGAGAATGTGTTTCAAATGTTACAGATATGAAAGAAGAGCTATGTGGCAAAGTACTGCAACAAAATGGAGACTGAGAAACAGAATATGCAGTTAAATTCAAGCTTCATGAACATGATGTCTGCAGACTGTAGAAATGAACTATAAATTATATTTGTTTGATGGTGATGGCTTATAGGTTCATAGGCATTTACTAGGCTAATGACCACAAGGGCCTTTTTAAGCCTAGCCGTGCATCCCAAATCTCTAACAAGTTATTGTACCCTTGATAAGTGTAAGCAAGGGCTTGGTAGATTAAATATTTACAAACAGGGGCCTGGGGGGTGAAACATTTACAGGTTGCCTGTGACCACCAAAGACATACGTAACAAACCAGGGATGAATTTCCGGTGCTCCGTCCAGTTGTCCATGTTACACTTGAATTGAGTTAGGGAAGAAACGTTACTTCACGTGGATGGGGAGCCTGTTCCAGAGAAGAGGTAGTCTCTGAGATACATACCTTTCCCTTCCTATTTATATCACAGTCAAGGTTTAAGTCTTAAGAACAGGTAATTCTGGTGTTGTTTGTTTTGCAGGTTTTTGGTAGGAGAGGGATTGTTTTGGATGGGATGAAGTAATAGTAGAGGTAGTTGGATGAGTCAGTGCAAGGTGGAATGAGGGGGTTAAGTTGGAGCGTGGCAAGGGCATTCCCATTTAGAAGAAAGATGAGAGAGTAGCTGCGATTTAAAATTTTTATGGTTAGGTAGGTTGTGTAGGTGTGTGGGGAGAGAGTTCCACTGTTTAGCTAAGGAGTGGGATAGCAGTAGATGGCCAGGAGGTCGTGCAGGTTTGTAGACCAGAAGGAGATTTTGTTTTTTGGATCTGAGTGAGCAGTTGGGAATGTAAGGTTTTAAGGAAGTAGTGAGAGCTGGGCAGTTGGCAGGTTTAAAGATGAGCGTGTGGGCAATGGTGCATTGTAGGTAACTGATGTAGTTGGGTAGTTCAAGTCAGTTGAGGGTGAGGAGGGAGTGGCAGTGGTGGGATGAGTTTTTTTAATTGGTTGCAAATATGGAGATCTTGTGGTAGCAGAATTCAAGTTTGGACCGAAAGCCAAGATAGAGATTGGTAAAAAGAGGGGCACCTTGCATAAGGGAGGGGAGTAGGAAGGTGGATGCAAGAGTTTGATGGGTAGAGGGGCTTAGGAAGTGGCTGTGCCTGTAGAGAAGACCTAACTTTTGGTGGGTTTTCTTGATTGCAAAGCAGATGTGGGTGTCAGATTTTAGTTCTTCAATAATGATGCCAAGAAGCTTGGTGTTGGGAATGATTTTAAGGAAGGTGTTGTTTTGGATCTGTATGGTGAATGTGGATTTGTCAATGGAGTTTTTGGTAGGGGAAAAACATTAGTTTGGTTTTATTTGCATTTAGTGCCAGATGGTTAGACTGCATCCAGGTTTCTGTTTTGGAGAAGGCTAGTTGGGTTTTTGCTAGGAGTTCAGAGGGGGAGAAGGCTGAGCAGATGATTGTTGAGTCATCTGCATATTAGATGATAGATGAGTCTGGGATGGATTGGTAAAAGTTGTTAATGAATAGGTTGAAGAGAAGAGGGCCAAGAACAGAACCTTGTGGGACACCTGTGGGTGTGGGAAGGAAGGGGGAGGTTGAAGTTTTCCATTGGACAGCTTGTTGGTGGTTGGAGAAGTAGCTGGAAAACCAGGCAATGGGGGTGGGAGAGAGGTGTAGGGTGGAGATTTGGGATATAAGTAGGGTTTGTGAGATGGTGTCAAAGGCCTTTAACAGATCTAGGAATAGTGTGGATACGAACTTGCCTGAGTCACGTTCGAGGTTTATTGTTTCAAGAAAGGAAAGAAAGGCAATCATGGTGCTGTGGCCAGGGCAGAAGCCGTGTTGGATGGGGGAGAGGAGATTGTTTAGTGTTAGGTGTGCCATGAGTTGTGTTTGTATTGTTTTCTCTAGTATTTTAGAAAGAGGGGAAAGGATGTCAATAGGCCTGAAGTTGGTGGTATCAGTATTTTTACCATCTTTGTGGAGGGGGATAATGTAAGCATGGCGCCAGATAGAAGGAACGTATGATTCTTGTATGGATCTATTTACAAGAATAGAGATGGGATAGGCAATGCTGTGTGCAGATTGTTTGAGCAAGGTGGCTGGAAAGTTGTTGGGTGCATTGCAACAAGGTTTGAGTTTGAGGAGAAGTGTTTTTATAGTGTTTGTGGGAATGGGCTTGAAGTATAAGGATGTGGAGGAAGGTTGATGATTGGGGTGGTGGTTGGGGCAGGAGGGGGTGGTGGTGGAGGAGGGAGGTGGGAAGGAGGCTGATAGTTTAGCTGTCCAATCTATGAGGAATGAGTTGAACTGGCTGGCTGTTTCAAGGTTGGAGAGGTTGGGGTCTGGGCAGGGGTTTTCTTTGTTGCCAGGATGCAGCATGGATGAGATGGAGTTCCAGAATTTTCTGGGATTTGTTGAGTGCAAGGACTGGAGTTTGGAGTAGTGGGCTTTGCTGTCTTTAATTATTATTTTTTTGTGGAGTTTCGTAGTTGCTTATACTCTAGGAGGGTGTTAGGGTTTTTATGTTTTTGATATTGTTTTCATTTTTGTCTCTTTGGTGTAAGACTAGTTTAGTATCTTTTGATAACCATGGGCAGGGATTGGTTTTGATGCATTTGGTTTGAAGGGGAGCTTGCTGATCAAGAAGGGTTAGGAATGAGTGGTTAAAGTAGGAAACGGCATCATCCAGAGGAAGGGTTTTTAGAGGGGACCAGTCTTTATGCTTTAAGCATTTAGAAAAAGTTAGAGGGTTGAAAGAGGAGAGGTTGTGGGTTTGGATGTAGTGGTGTTGTTTATGCAGTGGAGATGGGAGACAATCAGTGAAGGCTGATAGGTGATTGTTGAGAGGATCAGGTAATGTTCCAGCTTTGGTGATAAGGTTTGGGTGAGTTGTTAGGATCCAGTCAATGATGGTACCAGAGGTACCATCTTTATTTGGTCTGGTTGGAAAGTGTATTAGTTGGGCGAAGTTGTACAGGTTGATTGTGTGGGGTAGGGCTTCAGAGTTAATAGTATTCCAGTCGATGTTGGTGTCACCGAGTATATAGGTTTCATTTTTATATTGGATGAGAATCAGGGCAGGATGTTTTCAAGAGTGTTGATATTATCACAAGGGGGAATATAGAGGGCAGTGATACATATGGACTCGTGGTTGTTTATTTTTAGTAAATCTATTATAATTTCAGCATTGGCAAAGGTTGGTATTTTATTGGATTAGGGAGTTATGGTTTGGGAGGTGGGGTAGATTACTGCTACTCCACCTCCTTTTTTGTGGGCTGTCATTTCGAATGATTTGGAAACCTGGTGGTAGGATTTTGTTATCTATTATATAGGTTTTCAGCCAGGTTTCAGAAACGGCGATAATGTCAGGGTGGTTTTGGGAGAGCCAGGCATGGAGGTTAGGGATGTTGTTTTTTAGGCTTTGTGCATTAAGTGTTGTAAAGTGAATGAACTTTGAGTTTGCGGGTTGAGTGGAGGGTTTGGTGATATTGATGTTAGAGATGGGTCCAGGGTTGGGGTGGATGTCACCGGCTAGTGAGAGAGAGATGTGGTGGAGTAGAAGAGTGAGGCAGTGTGTTGGGCAAGGGTAGCTTGGGTTGTGTGAGAGTAGTGATTTTCTGGTACCATATTTAAGAGGGGAGTATAGGGGGGTTAGATTGGGAGCAGTTTTGATTTGAAAATATAGATTGGGTTAGAGGTAAAGAGTTCATGTGAGATGGATGAGTAGGATGGGAAGTGAGGTTGATGGTAAGATGTAGTAGAGTGTGTGTGAGAGTTATAACAAGGGTTGGGAAAAAGTGCGACATAGGTAAGAGAAGAGAGAGAGATTAATAGGGCAAATGGGGTTATAGGGAGAGATGTTATGTAGAGCATTGTAGGAGGGGCGGATGTTTGGTGTGATGTAGATCTACATGTGGGTGGGGTTTGGCTTAGGTGTATTGTAACTAGAGAGGTGTTGGGTGTGGAGGAGTCAGGGGATGTATAAAAGTACAGATAGTGGGGGCGGGTAGGTTTGAGGGCAGGGTAGGGAGTGGAGTGAGTCCAAAGGGCGAACGGAGCAGGTTACACCTTCCGGGAGGAGCAGCAGCCGCCAAACAGAAAACAATCAGTGAGAAGGTTAGCAACTACAGAAATAGGGCAGCCTATTTTTTTGGTTTGAATGTTAGCTTTCTGTTTGTTTTTATTATTTATGCACCAATGGGGAGCTGCAGTTCACTGAGAAGTAGGAAAATAATGTAGTCATGCCAGGGGTTTTAGAAAGGGACATGCAGTAGGTGCACACTACTGAGGGATGCCCGACAGAAACAGAGTGTAGTCAGGTAGAGGTTTTTAGTATTTAAAGATGGTGCCACAGCTCAGGGGAGGAATAAGTAAACTCTCAAGAGGAAGAGGGAGGGAATAGACAGGATTGAAAGGGCTGGGAAGCTTACAATAAGATTATGTTAGGAGACTGAGAAGGGGGGGGGGGCTAAGAGCCAGGGCTTGGAGAAAGCTGTGAGAAAACAGGTTTGGCAGGGCTTGGAAACTTACACTAGAATTATGTTAGGAGAACAAGAAAAAGGGTGGCTATGGACCAGGACTTGGAGAAAGCTGTGAGAAGAGAAAAACAATCAACCAGCTAGCCCAGGTCAGTAACTAAAGGTGTCTATCTGTGTGAATTCAAAAGCAGATTTAGTAGAGCATCATGGAAGTAGAATATAAAATAAATGTAAAACTTTGGGAAACTGTATATATTTGTTACAATGAACAGGAGAATAAAATATAAGAATATAAAATAAATGTGATATACAAGATAAATAAAATATAAGAATATAAAATAAATGTGATATACAAGATAAATAAAATATAAGAATATAAAATAAATGTAAAGCTGTGGAAAAATGTATATATTTGTTACAGTAAATGGGAGGAAAAAGGGGGAGTCCAGTAGTGTGCACAGCAGAAAAATCAGTAGGAGTATCACAGAGACAAGATTATAATAGACCTGATAGCCATCAGCTGTCTACTGCTATCCCACACAGCCACCCGATTGTCTTGCATGCTTGCATCTATACCATACATACAACTATAAGAACATACCACTCCACTGAGTAATTGATAGGAAGTGTGACTTACCTTGTTTGCAGGGCCAGTATTGAGGACGGTGCTAGAGGGCTGACTATGTTGGATGCATGTAGTACACTCCCTATACATGGTAAAGCACAGATAGTGTCATGTTTGGCATCCATTTTACTGTATGTGCGAGTAAGAGAGAGGTATCAGTCCCTGGGTCCCTACAGTGTCAGTGTGTGTGCTATGCATTGCCTCTTTTCCAAGGATAGGGCATACTGGGCATGCCTCCATCTGCCTACAGGGGCAGACTCAGGAAGTTCCTCTTCCAAGTCCCTCTGTGCCTGTGGTGGCCTTGACAATGGTGGGAGGCTGTGTGGCTCCTCCCCATGCTGTTCCTGCTGGGGCTCTTTCCACAGGATCATATTGTGTAGCATGGCACATAATACGAACATTTGTCCACATGTAGCTGGGGAATACTGCAAGGCACCACCGGATTTGTCAAGGCAGCGAAACTGTGACTTGAGAATCTCAAACACATGCTCTACAATGATCCCAATTTGTGAGTGTGCCTCATTATGGAATTCTTGTTTGGGTGTGTGTACATTTTTGATGGGTGTCATCAGCCACAGCTCCAGTGCATAGCCAGCATCCCCCACTAGATGTCCATATGGGATGTCCCCCCTGGCAAACCCCTGATTCAGCTGTGATGAATGCCAGATGTGGGAGTCGTGATAGCTTCCAGGGCTGCCAGCACACACGTTCATAATAATGCCCTGGGCATTGCACACGACCTGGCAGTTGATGGAGGGGAAGCCCTTACAGTTTAGGTAGATCCTACCTCGCTCACTGGGTGGTGCTTTAATGCAGGTGTGCATGCAGTCTAGCAGTCTATAGCACCAACTACCTCAGGGTATTCTGCTATACAGTGGAAGAGATGCATACTTCTGGTCAATGCCTCACGGGTGTTGCAAAAATATATGCGCTCATTGGCAAGCGGTGTCATGGCATCCAGGAACTGCTGGAGTACCCTGGATGCTGATGCCTGTGAAACCCCCATGATATCCCCAGTTGGTCTTTGGAAGGTATCTGTGGCTAGTATTCTTAAGCCTACACATACCTTGGCATCCACTGGGATGGGTTCTCCTCTTTTGGTTCTGTGTGTGAAGCAGGGATGGCACAGCTGGATGATTTGCTGTAGAATGTCCCTGTCCACTCTATAGCACTCCACTATCTCCAGCTCATGTAGGCCATGGTAGGTTACCCTGGGTCTGTACACTCTTGTCCTCCTCCTAACTGTGGGTCGTTTGTCAGCATTCTCCTCCTCTCCACCCTCAGTCTCTAGCACATATTGATGGAGTAAAGCAGCTTCAGCCTCTAACATTTTTAGTTAGTTTTGCCAGTTAAACATCCCCCATCTCTGTACACTGGTGGTGTAGAGTTTGTGGGAAAAAAACGGTCTGAAAGGTGTTTGCATAGTTTATAGTAGTGTGCTGGGCTGCTGCATGTGTAATTGGCTGATTCTGATACATTCCACCTGCCAGCTATGCTAGTTCTCCTGGATTGCCTTCCTACTGCTGTTTCCCCTACATCCAGTCTGAAAGGTGTTTGCATAGTTTATAGTAGTGTGCTGGCCTGCTGCATGTGTATTTGGCTGATTCTGATACATTCCACCTGCCAGCTATGCTAGTTCTCCTTGATTGCTTTCCTACTGCTGTTTCCCCTTCCCACTTTCTCCCTATTTAAGTCCCGCGGCACGCCACGCATACCAAGTGCTGAAATGTAAACAGTGCTGCCATTTTTTCTGTTTATGTTTAAAACCTGGTGTGAGCCATGCACACCTGTTTAGGCTATGTACACAGTGCTCAGGCACATCTGACACACCACCTTCCCTAGCTGTGCTTAGCTAAGGGCAAACACAGGCCACAGAACTCCAATGAGCTTACAGCAAGCATGACACACCCCCTAATGAAGTCATCCAGCTCTTAAATTTGCACTGTTGTATTGCTGCACCTACACAGTTAGGTACAAGATGACACTTTGAAGAAATATTGATTCAGTATAACTCCCCTCTTTTGCATACTCCAATGTGTAGGTTGTTAGTTACTACACTAAAACTGACACTTTCCCCTTGACAATCAGTGCTCCCTGGTAATGTTTACATTCTGCATGCCATTGACTATAATGGCAAAATGCAAATACTTAAAATTGAGTTTTCCCATTTTTTTTTTATTTTCAGCACAATCCCATTTGCGAGCCGCTGCCCTATGCTTAAACAGCCGAGCTCAGCAAAAAAAAAAAGTTTAATTTTCATAATAATTAATAATTTTTTAATGCCAATGGCCTTATATTTGGACAGTGACATGTCTAATGTACATAATACATGCTTTTTTACAAGCTATCATGCCTCTGTTTTGTCAGTTGCAGAAATGTACTCAGTTATTTTCCGAATACATTTCTTCACTGACACTGTTCTAGCACTGAGACCTGGCAGCTTGCTGAATCACTAAATCACCTCATTTTCATGGTTTTCGCCAGCAAATGAGGTGATGTACATGTTTGCCGGTTTTCCGTGTTGGAACAGTGTAGGGCCACTCATGCACGTGAAAACGACACTATCCTGAATCGCTCAGCGGCCATTTTCCATGCAGGAGCTCCTACACTGTTCCTGCATGAAAGTTTCGGCTTTCTGAATCCCAGGGATTGCCATTTGCAACTGGACAATATTTTTATTTCTACAACTATATCCAGTTACATCAGGTACTGAAGGGTCTGTGGAATCTTTTGAATAAATTTGTGATGTGACATGATTCCCAGGTCAGCGTTTTTTTTTTCTTTCTTTTTTTTTTTTGTTATTAGTTTTACCTTTACACTATCTCTATCTGTGATTTGATTTTGGTTCTTTGTTTTGATCTTTTGGGAACTATGTCGCAAGAACTCTATACCAATTATACTCAAGAAACACTGGAATTGGTTTCTGTTTCCATCTGTTCAGCAAGTCCTAGTAAACTATCAATTTTAATTCAGTTTCTAGCTCAATTTACCAACAAGATGGGCATGATATGTACCCAGTTTAACAACAAGGGTAGTGGAATGTTAAAATGTCCTTGAAAGTTGTTACTCTGTTTAGGTACCTGCAGTAACCTAATTAAATTAATTTGTACTATTTCAGAGTATATATAAGGCAATACTTTGTCAATGTTACCTAATTTAAATGAACTAGGTACACTGATATTGCTGTCCCTCTGATCATCTTGAAAATTCACGTTGCTACCATTGTCCATTATTTTAATTCTACTACCTTCATTGTTAAATGTGACACATAACACACCCATCTTGTTGGTAAGTTGAGTAGGAAATTGAATTAAAATCATCAGTTGACTAGGATTTGCTGTGTGGGAGGAAACAGAAACTGAACCAGGTGTTTCCTGAGTATCATTGGTGTTAAAACAATGGACAATGGTAACAACATGAATTTTCAAGATGACCAGAGGAACAGCAACATCAGTGCACCTAGCTCCTTCAAATTAGGTAACATTGCTAATGTATTACCTAATGCATACTTTGATATGGTACAGACAAATTTATCTAGGTTACTGCATGTAGCTAAACAGAGTAACAACTTTCAATGACATTCTAAAAGAAGCAAGGAATGGTTTAAAAACACCTTCCCTTTGAATGGAGAAATAAGAAAAGATAGTGACTGGTTTGAATGACAACTTAAGGGCTAAAATTTTCAGATTTGAAAAACTGTTGAAAAGATATCGCTGTTTGCAAATGGACAATTTTTTTCAACAATTGTATCCAGTTGCACTGAGTACTGAAAGGTCTGAGGAATCTTATGAATAAAATAGTGACGACATGATTCCCAAGTCAGTATTTTTTAATATTTGTTTGATTCTTTATGCTCTGTTGATCTGTGTTTCTATTTTGGTTCTTTGTTTTGATTTTTTGGGAACTATGACACAAGAACTCTACAGCAATGATACTCAGGAAACACTGGTTTGGTTTCTGCTTCCTCTCACTCAGCGAGTTCTGGTAAACTGTTGATTTTATTCAGTTTCTGACTCAGCTTACAGACAAGATGGATGCGACATGTACCCTGTTTAACAATGAGGGTAGTGGAACTAAAAGGATGGACAATGGTAACAACGAGAATTATTGCAATGACCAGAGGGACATCAGCATTAGCGTACCTAGCTTATCTGAATTAGATAACATTACAATGTATTACTTAATACATACTATGGTATGGTACAAATAAATTTAGTTAGGTGACCTCAAGTACTTAAAGAGAGTATCAACTTTCAAGTAAATTCTAACAAAAATTGAGGAATGGTTTAACAAAACTTTTCCTCTGAATGTGGGAAAAGAGAAGGTAGTGTCTAGTTCAGATTAAAGCTTAAGGGCTTAAATCTGAAGATTTGAAAACATGTTAAAACGATATTGTAGTCTGCAACCGGACAAAATTTTTTCAACAACTGTATCATGTTACATTGAGTACTGAAAGGTTTGAGCTATCTTTTAAATAAAATAGTGATGTGATATAATTCCTAAGACAGCGTTTTTTTTTTTTTTTTGTTCTTTTTTTGGAGCGGGTTAGTTTTATTCTTCAGTTTGTGTTAATCCGTGTTTCAACAGCAAACCTATCAACTCTCCAGATTTGTGTTTAATATTTTTGGTCTATTCTTCATAAAATTTTGTTTTCTGGCAAATCACTGAGGATTGAAGTCATTAGATAATAATAAATAATGACAGATATTTTTGAGCTTCAGACATCATATCCTTCAAAAAATACATACCAAGGCAAAATCTGTTATTCTAGCAACTTTCTTAATTTATAGGAGCAATATTTCTACTTTACGGCCTTTGCCCCCATTATTTCTGGCTTTGTTCAGATTTCCTGCACTGAGAAGTTGCAAGGAGTCTGTGTAGTTATGCCAAAGAATGGCTTTACAGAGGAGTGGATACTGAAATTCAACATTTAAAGATTAGATGGGGAACAGCTTTTTACTATATGTAGACAGAAGGTAAAGAGTATAGGAGGTCATAAAGCCTTAAGTGCTCTGCTGTATGACAGGGAGCATATGCATCACAGTCTCCAACCATAAGGATGTGGGCCTTGAGGAATAAACCAAAACAAAATATTGGCAGGCATTTAGTTATTTATGTACATATGTATGTATATATGTATGTATGTATGTATGTATGTATGTTTTCATTCATTCATTCATTCATTCACACATTCAGTTTGGTACCAGGGTTAGAACAATGATCCAGATGGACCTATTTCTGTCTCAGCCTGGACAAATATAAATGACTATGGACAGGCAAGTAAACAAGAGATATTATAAATACAAACAAAATGCTGTATGAAGATAGCAATGAATCAGTAACAGTAATAACAAAGTTCACAGGTATAAGGGATAATAGGCAGGGATGGCTAGAGTAAAGAGGGGAAGAAGAATTTATGTATTTATTTATTTATTTAATTGACATTTGTATACCAGGAAATTCCAGCTGGGTCAGAAAGTCCCCATTTTCAGTGGAGGCCCAGTGATAAAAGCTCCAAAATCACATTTCAAAAATCAAGTACAGATATTTTAAATCACAAAGTGTTATGTTACATTACAGAAACAAGTACAGATGTTTTAAATCACAAACCATCATGTACCATTACAAAACAGTAAGTACAGATATTTTAAATCACAAAGTGTCATGTTACATTACAAAACAGTAAGTACAGATGTCTTAAATCACAAAGTGTCATGTTATATTACAAAACAGTAAGTACAGATGTCTTAAATCACAAAGTGTCATGTTACATTACAAAACAGCAAGTACAGATGTTTTAAATCACAAAGCATCCTCTACCATTACAAAACAGTAAGTACAGATATTTTAAATCAGAAAGTGTTGTGTTACATTACAAAACAGTAAGTACAGATGTTTTAAACACAAAGTGTCATGTTACATTACAAAAACAGCAAGTACAGATGTTTTAAATTACAAAGCATCATGTTCATAGGTTCATAGGTAGGTACTAGGCTATCAGCCCTTGGGCCTATACAAGCCTATCCAAAAAGGTACCCTGGCTTTCACCACTCAAGTAAATTATTTTCCTTTGCCCCTGTTGAGCAGAGCCACAGAGGTGATCCCTGGGGTGAATTTCCTATTTCCCATCCAATCATTAAGATTTTTCTTGAAGAGTGCCAATGAGGAGCGTTGTTTGATATAGATAGGTAGTTTGTTCCAGAGTATGGGAAGTCTCTGGGACAGGAATCTATCCCTCCAGCATGTTCTGTTTATTGTGGTGACAAGGTTTAGGACCCTAGAGCGTGTAGCTCAGAGGGATTGGTATTTCTTTAAGTGCAGCATGTCCAACAGCTCTGGGTTTGACATAGCTTTGTATGTTAGGCAGAGATTGCCTCTGAGTAGGCGATATGTGACAGAGTAAAGCTGGAGTATTTTGAGACAGTCTGCGTAGGGCATCTGTTTGAGGCCAGTAATCCTCTTTGTGAGGTATTTCTGGGGCCTTTCCAGTTTTTGTAGATGTCTTGTGAGGTACATACCAAAAGGGGCTTTGTACTCTATAATGGGTCTAATGAGTGATGAGTAGAGGGGAACAATGATCTCTTTTTTCCTGGATGAGAAACCTTTAGTGATGAGGTGTGCCACGTAGAAGAATTTCCTGACTACTGTGGTGATGTGATTATCAAAAGAGAGACAACTGTCCACCTGTGTCCCAAGGTCTCTTATCACACTTTCGGTGTTAAGCAGACTACCACCTATGTGGTAGCTCATGGATACAGAGTTTTTACAAAAGGGGATGACAATGTACTTTTTGGCAATGAGCTTGAGGCCATGGCTTTGACACCAGGCACCTGTCTCAGTGAGGCCCTTTTGTAGGATGTCCACATCGTTAGGGGTTTCAGTTATGGCTCCTAGTTTGCAGTCATCTGCGAACTTCATTAGCCAAAAACCTTCTGTGTTAGCCTGTACTTCAGAAAAGTAGAAAAACGGGAGAGGACCAGGACTGAACCCTGTGGTACTCCACTTGTCTCTGGTCTGAAGTCGGATTTGGAGTCTGCTACTTTCACAGTGTGGGTTCTGTCAGTGAGCAATTTGGCAACCCATCTTGTGACATAGGGATTTATACCTAGTTTAGTGAGTTTATAATTCCAGAGTTGGGGATGGTGTCAAAAGCCTTGGCGAGATTTAGATAGGCTGTGTGAATCACCTTACCCTAATCTATGGCTTTGGTGACTGCTTCAAAGAAATCAATCAGGTTTAGGAGACATGATCTGCCTTTTACAAACCCAAACTGGGTGGGGTCCAGAGTTTGGAGATTACCAATGTCTTTGTTTATAAGTTCCATGATGATACATTCCATGGTCTTGCAGACCAGGCTCATTAGGCTAATGGGGCGGTAGTTCCCGGGGTCCATGGTGGCTCCCCCTTTGTGGAGTGGAATAACCATCATTGCGCGCCATTCAGTGGGCACAAAGCCTGATGTGAGGCTATGATTGAACATGGTGCTTAGGTGGGGTGCCAGTTCATTCTCTAATTCATGTAGAATGCAACCTGGGATGTTGTCAGGTCCCATGGATACTGTGTTCTTGGTTTTGGAGAGTGTGATTTTTACCTGTGCAGCCGTGATTATAGGAACTTTGCATTCTTCTGGTATAGAGATGGGCCCCTTAGGGGGTGATGGGGGCCGATAAAGTTAGCACTGAACCTAGTTGCCAGGATGTTGGCAATATTAGTAGGTTCTATATATTTAGTCCCATTGTGCTGTAACTCAAAGCAGATCTGAGTGTTGCCATTAAGATTCTTGACATAGCTATAGAATGCTTTGTGGTTGTGTTTAGAATTAGTGGCAATTTTGTTTTCATAACTAACTTTGGAGGATTTTATGAGGGATCTCAGCTTCTTACTGAGGCTGACCAGGGAGTTCTTCCAGTCATGGGATTTTACTCTTTTTTGCAAGTGTTTCTTTCTTCTGTTGTAATGTTTGTTTATGGCAGGGGACCACCAGATTGGCTTCCTTTTCTTGGAGGATAGCATCTTGGTTCTGTTAAGGATAGCATGATCCATGCACTCATGTAAGTGCTGATAAAGTGCATTTGTGTAGGATTCAGCAGTCGTACCTCTATTGTCCATATGCATGGGTGCTGTGAAGTTTGCCACTTCTGTCTTAAGAAGCATGAAGTTGGCTTTGGAGAAATGTTTTACGGTGGTTTCCCTAATGGGGGGTGGGGCTGGGATGTGGACGTCTAGGCTGATTAGCTTGTGGTCGGATCTGACTAACGAGGAATTGACCTTTGGTGTGAAACACCGGTTGCCCATATTGGTAATGACCAGGTCTAATATATTGCTGCCCCTGGTGGGGGTGTGGATAAGTTGATCCAAGGTGTTGGAATTTATAAATTCCAGAAAATGTTGAGCAAAAGAGTTGGCACTTGCGTAGTTTTCCCAGTTAATGGTGAGGTAGTTGAAATCACCCATTACTAGGGTGTTGGGTTGTACCCTAATATTTTCCAGTGTATCAAGAAATGAGGAGTGGGAATCTTGGGGCATGGTGGGGGATCTGCAGCAAGTTACAATTTGGATTGCAGTCTTGCCCAGAGTTATTTGCACTTGAATAATCTTGGATGCATTATGCTGAGTAACTAACCTGGAGGTGTGGATATCCTTAATGAATATGGACATGCCTCCACCTTTAGTGTTTTGGTCCAGGTTAGGTCAAAACAGTAAGTACAGATATTTTAAATCACAAAATGTCATGTTACATTACAAAAGAGTAAGTACAGATATTGTAAATCACAAAGTGTCATGGTACATTACAAAAAAGTAAGTACAGATATTCTAAATGACAAATAATCATGCCACACTGCAAACATGACTGAAAGAATGCTGTAATGAGAAAAACATAGAACATATGTTTCATAGCAGAATGCAAAGAAAGCTAACATGGGTTAAACACAATATATGAGGAAAAATTCAGTAGTGATATTATTTGTTACATAGATTAGCATGTGGTAAATGAGACCTGAGACAATTCTAATAAGATATTTAGAGAGATATCAGAGATTACACAATTACATACGGGGGGGGGGTGAAATTAAGTGATGACTTAGTATGAAAGATGGTGTTCATATTATGGTTATAGAAGGAAGAAGGATGGAGAGAAGGAGAGTATAAGAAGAGTGTAGGGTAGGGTGAAGAAGAAGAAAGTGAAGTAGTGATGAGCTACAACACAAAGAGCAAAGATAGCAAAAGTAAGGTAGGGGTATGCAGAAATTCACTATATATAATATATACAATACAGAAAATATGTTACATATTAGTGTGGGGAAATATTGTGAGGAAGACAAATGTGCCTGACTGGTGCAGGTGAAAATGGAGGAGTAGGTGATGTGTCCAGAGGGAAAGCATTTGCAAACTGACTCAGACTTAAGATGATCTTTAAGCTAAGCACAGGATGAGGGTTATTCATAGGATCATAGGAGGTTACTAGGCTATTGGTCCAAGGGCCTTTACAAGCCTAGCCATATAATAACCTGAGTATCCTTACTGACTATAGTTAGATGGTCATTGTTAATAGAGCGATTCTGTGATCAGCATCATCTGACCCTGTCCATGAGGGCCATAGGTGCCACCCAAGGGGTGAATTTATGGTCATCCATCCAGTTGTCAAGGTTGCACTTAAATAAGGTCATTGCTTCACATGGAGGGGGAACTTATTTCAGATGAGCAACAATTGCTGGGAGATATAGCTATTTCTGTGAGGCAAAACCTTTAAGATTAATAAGGGGGGATACCAAGAGTTTGGGGCATAGGATGTAGAAGGCATGGTTAGTGCAATGAAGTCTTCTGAGACATTGAAAAAGTTTGCCAGATGTCTTCTTAGATTGCAGCTGGGGTTCTGTCTGAATAGGTTGGAGGCAAGAAAAGGACAGGAGTGCTTTTTGAGGAGTTTTAGAGTTGGGATCCAAGGAGCAGGTTGGCACATTGATGGACAGGTAGCCAACTGACTTTAATAAGAGTGATACAATGATGCTCATTTCTAGGGGAGAGAGTAATGAAATGGCAAATAGATTATGTTATAGTCTGGATGGTAGAGGAGTTTTAATTTGATAGTGCTGCAATCAGTGGAAGTCCATACTCAAGCTGAGCCAGTAGAATGCTTTTGCCTATTGCATTCCAGTTGGTCTAAAGAGAAAGGAATAAAGTTTATAGGACCAAAATAAGAGGGAATTTTTTTTCTTCCATATTTGTTCTAAGTGAAGATGAAAGTTCAGTGTGTGATGAAGCCACATACCATGGTATTTGAAAGAGATGACTTGGCCAATAGGATTGTCAAGATGGTCATGGATAAGAAGGGATCGAGAGTTGTTCTGACATTTAGGGAAAGCACCAAACAGTGCTGTTTTTGTTTTGGAAGTATTCAGAATTACCTGTTTGTTATAAAGCCATTTGATAAGACAAAGGAAGTCAGAGTGTAGTTCTTCTTGTACAGAATTGAAAAGAGAAGGAATATGGCTGAGGTTACATAAGTAAGATTGCCCATGTTGAAAAACTTTTATGAGATATCCAGAGGTCAATGAAGCATTCTGTGACTTTTATCAGAATTTGTAAAAGGATTACATAATTAAAGATCATTAGTGGAACTGGCATGTTATATTATTTTTTAAGAACAAGAACTCTCAAACGATATCCAGGATGGACATAGAAAACCAAACTAAGCCCAGAAGTAGAAGTCCACCAGGTCATTAACAATTCACCCAAGGGGAAGGGCCAGAGCCAGATAGTCTGAATAGTGAGTTCTTTAAATCTTTAGCTCCATCAATGGCCAAACCCTGGTTAACTTATATAGACTTTCCAAAATGAAAGTAGGGTTAACCCCTCTTCTATAGTATTACAGATCACAGTCTTTCTGAATCTGAAAAAGGACCTATCCATAGTGGCTAATTATAGGCCAATATCTTTGATAAACATTAACTTTGGGTTATAAGATTCAGATATGGCACAGCAAGTCAAGGAAATGCTACTCAAAATTATATACCACACCCAATAGCGGAGGGGGTATCCAAGGTCATTTAAATGCAGATTATATCAGGAGCTTCTGTCTTGTTCCTGAGCTAGTGTTTACCATGAGAATTTGTTTTGACAATGCATTTGATTTCCTTGTGTAGAAGTCATGGCAGCTATGAACTTCCTGCAAGATGTTATACAGGCGATCCATACTTTGATGTAAACTCCCTTTCCAAAGGGTTAACCGATGTGTTCCTCTGGCTGCAATTCATATAGAGAAAGGCACTCATTGGGGATGCCTGATGTCCCAGGCCCTGTTTTTATTGGCAACTGAACTTTGAACATGATTTTGAACTCACAAATAGGGCTTGAAGGGTGGAACTAGTAAGACATAGAAACAAAGGCTCTAATGTTTCAGATGACTGCCATAGAAATACCTAAAATAGTGACACTTCTTGACAGATTTAAAGTATGTTCTGGTCTAAGGTATAACCCTGGAAACTTTGACTACTCTCCTTTTTATTGCAGCAACCCACATATATAAGGAGACAAAATCCATATTTAATATACTATAGGGAATCCCTTTACCCAAATTTTTTGGTATCCATTTACATCTCACTTACGCCATGATGATAGATGCCAATTTAAAAGGTTCTCTTCTTGAAAAAAAAGCTGGTAACTGTCATTGATATGCAAACCAATAACAATAGTCCCACAAGTAACCTTCAGTGATAAGGACAAGTTGTTCCTAACTTTTAAACTTGATACTCTGTCCATCTGTTAACTCTAAAATCATTAATTTGCATTAAATAACTTAATGGTTAATGCTTTAATTTATAGACATCACATAAGAGTTCATAACCGTATATGTAATATAAGTTACACACTGTTAACAAATGCATTTGCCGGATACCCAGCCATGGGCTAAAGCCCTGAAGTGTCATTTTAGTTTGGTATAGAGTGAGTGATGTATGTAGAACTGGATATCAGCTGAGAACATGATTTTCCTGTTTGTTCTACAGACTCTAGAGTATTGTATCCTGAAAGAGCCCTGAGAAAACATGTGGAAAGGAATGCAGATCTAGTAAAAATAACACTGTGATGTGGCTGCTTGCCTGAAGAGTTGCTAATTGGGTTTCTTTGCATATCACTTTTGAATACAAAAGATGTTTGCATACTGTCTTGAATATGTTACAGCATTCCTCCATGGTCCAGCTGTTTGCCCTTAGGAAACCCATCTGTGCTGTTTACTAAATGAAGTCATTCTAAACAAATCAGCATTCTGCAGTGTTATCTGAAACTTTTCTGCAAAATCTTCTGTACTATTTCTACTGTAACCACCTCTGTCTCATTTTCTTTCCTCCACATTAATGAACAGCAGTGTGTTTTGAAATCCTGCTCTTTGTTGTATGATTGTTCCACTTGAAGTGCAACCATCTTTGCTAAGGTGACATTGTGGAACCCCTTTTCATTTTTTTCCTAGATTTATTTACCCTTTATGTTTAAATATTTTGTTTTTGGGTCTATTTATTTGAATATTATCTACAGGATGATGTGAGTAAATTTTATTCTCAAGTATATTTTATCCAAGAAAAGAACACTAAATTGAGCCATAAATGACAGTTACCATTTATTGTGCAATCTTATTTAGTGGTTTGCAATTAATACTTAAGTGGTTGTCTAGCTACCAAATGTGTCCTTTGTTTTTCCCTGCTTGTCCAAAACTGTATAACTCAGGGGTCTGGAATAGGTCCAATATTATTCACTATGGTTATAAACTCATTAAGTAGTGACCTGCCTAGTATATAATGAAGGCCAGTCAGTTAATCAAACTGGTCTTCAAACATGTTCTTCAAAGCCATACAAAACAAGTTCACACATCAGTACAACTGTCGGAGATGCTGGCTGGGTGGATTGGTGTGATGCGGCAGAAGATCTTTCTGAGCTATGGTACAGAATTGGAATTGCCTAGACATGGTAAGGCCTTTCTGTGTCTAATTATGATGGCTTCCAAAACGCAATTATTAGAAAATGGAAATCAAAATCTAAACCAGCTATATTAGAAGTAGTAAATATAGTAACAGAGATAAAACAACTGGAATTGAGATATTTAGAAAAGGGTAGGAGCAAGCTACATAGGAAAAAGTGGGAATTTTGGGAATAATACATACAGGGAAGGAATGAGGTTTAAATGAAGGTAGGACTTAAATGAGCTATGTAATGCTTGACTGAAAATGATTGGGTAGATTATAAGTGATGTATAATGTTTGCAACTAGGAGTGTGTTAGTATGGTTTGTGAGGTAAAATGATTGCAACTAGGATTGTGTTGATGTGGTTTGTTTTCATGTACATAAATGTACGCTTGCTTATGTCGTAAGTGATGGTTTAATAAAGACGTTTCTTGTTTAAAAAAGGATCAGGAATTGAATAATTTATGTAATGTTGCTTAGATTATATGATCTATAGCAATATATGTGAAGTATAATGTTTGTTAATGTTTATTTAATACAGTTTGATTACTTTTTTATAAATGTAAAGCTGTCTATGTCACAAGTGATAATTCAATAACGGTGTTTAAAAGAAAACAAACAATGCACCAAACACATGCATACTCACTATCATGTGTGCATATGATTAAACTTAGTCATAAGTGTGCTTATAGACTATTTATGTGGGAGACAAATATCTCTACAGTTTACCGTGTGATGGCTGCAAACCCCCTCCCCCCATGCACACATGTCACAATTAATTCCTCTAGTTCTGAAGTCATCATTGCCAGAGAATGACTGACACATGGCAGCTTTCACAATTTAATTTGAGGTCTCATTTAATGGTGTTGAGTCAGCCTTTAACCAGCATGTCCTTAAGTTGTATTGCCTTTGTGACTCCTTTGTCACTTCACACACTTTGTAGTACGCAACCACTTACCCTCCTGACCCTCTCTGTTACACTGTAAGCAGATACAGTAGTTTAGTTCTAGTAAAACATGATCCCTGTCTTGCAGTCATTATACTATTAGAATTCTTCTACCACTGATTCTGATATTTGACTAGCCAAAGCCATGTTTGTACCACAGTTGGAGTATGGGCTCCAATGGTTTGCTTTTTTATATGTATTCAGGCCTGAAAGACTATCATACTGTGATATCTATACAACTATATCCCATCTCCCCAAATGTGGCCTTAAAACAGAGCAAAGATGGTTGCCTGTGTCCCCCTAGACTTGGTTCTTATTCCCCTTCTTTATATTCTTTACAGTCAAATACTGCTAAAACTATGCCACACACCCCACCCAAGCACAAAATAAGGTCCCTTTCCCACTTTAGATTTTATCCTAGAACTCTCAAACTTTTCTGCACAGTCTTAATCACATACTGTTTTAAATAGAAAGCATTTCCAAATTAAGCCTCAGTGTCTGGAATATCATCATAATATTATCAAATATGTACCAGAAACAGACAAAGTCTATCAAAACCTATGCAGTGACTTAAATCTGTCATTTCAGTGTTTCTGTATTAAAGCTTTGGTAAGCCTCTATACATGAAGTATTATTCTCACTACTGTCTGTTTTGTCCTTAGTTCCTCATAAGGTTACTTAGAAAAGTAACCTCCTTTTCCTTATGCTCTAATTGATATGTTCTAGAATTTGTCTTACCTAACTTGACTCCATGTGGTAAAAGTTAACAGCATTCTACCAAAAACAATGCACTGACTTATTTATCTTATAGGTTCATAGGTTCATAGGTGTGTACTAGGCTAATGACCCTGGAGCTTTTACAAGCCTAGCCCATAGGATTATCCTGGCATCGTGCCACCCGACCTTAGTTCCCAGTGCCTTTGTCACGTAGAGCCACGGGAGTGATCCCGGGGTGAATTTTCTATTTCCCATCCACTCATCAAGATTTCTCTTGAAGAGGGCCAGTGAGGTGCTCTTGAAGAGGCCCAGTGAGGTGCTCTGTTTGACATGTATGGGAAGTAGATTCCATGCCATGGGCAGTCTCTGGGTTATGAACCTGTCCCTCCAGCATGTTCTGTTGATTGTGGTAATGAGGCTGAGGTCTCTGGAGCATGTGGTGTGGAGGGAATAGGATTTCTTTAGATGTAGAATTTCTAACAGAGCTGGGTCAGACATGGCTTTGTAAGTCGAGCAGAGATTGCCTCTAAGCAGGCAATATATGACAGAGAATAGTTGGAGTTCTTTGAGTCTGTCCATACAGGACAAGTGTTTAAGGCCTAGGATCCTCTTTGTGATGTACTTTTGTGGTCTCTCCAGTTGTTGCAGGTGTCTAGTGAGGTACATGCCAAATGGGGCATTGTACTCGATGACTGGCGTAATGAGGGAAGAGTACAGGGAGACAATGACTTCTTTCTTCCTGGATGCAAAACGCTTAGTAATGAGATGTGTCACATAGAAGAACTTTCTGACTATAGTGGCAATGTGGTGGTCAAAAGAGAGGTTGCTGTCAACCTGTGTTCCCAGATCTCTTATAACGTCTTCTTTGTTTAGTGGACTACCATCGATGTGGTAATTCATGGGAAAAGGTTTTTTTCCAAAAGGGGATTATGACACATTTTTTGGCATTGAGCTTAAGGCCATGGTTCAGACACCAGTCGTTGGTCTCAGTGAGGCCTATCTGTAGGATGTCAACATCACTTGGGGAATTAATAATAGCTCCCAACTTGCAATCATCTACGAACTTTGTCAGCCAGAGTCCCTTCATGTTAGACTGAACTTCAGAGAAGTAGATACCAAATAGGAGAGGACCCAGAACTGAACCCTGTGGGAGTCCACTTATGACTGGTCGGCAGTCTGACTTCGATTCAGCTACTTTCACACTGCAGGTTCTATCTGTGAGCCAGACACAGCCAGGGATATTGTCAGGTCCCATAAAAGCTGTATTCTTGGCCTTGGACAGTGCCGTTTTAACCTGTGCAGCGGTAATACTGGATGCCAGGCAATCTACTGGTATTGTTATTGGTCCTTTGAAGGGGGCGGTAAAGTTGGCCCTGAATCTGTCGGTCAGTATATTGGCAATATCTGTTGGCTCTGTATAGGAGGTACCATTTGCAGTAGCTCAGAGCAAATATGGGTATTGCCATGGAGATTATTTACATAACTATAGAAGAATTGTGGTTGTCTTTACTATCTGCTGCAATTCTGTTTTCATTGTTAGCTTTAGAGGATTTGATGAGGGATCTCAACTTTTTGTTGAGGCTGATAAGGGAATTTTTCCAGTCTTGGGACTTCCTTATTCTGCATTACTTTCCTCCTTCTGTTGTAGAGTTTGTTTATGGCAGAGTACCACCAGATTGGCTTCCTTTTTTGGCAGGAGAGCATCTTGGTTCTATTGGGTATGGCGAGATCCATGCATTTGTGTACATGTTGGTACAGTGCATTGGTGTATGATTCGGCGGTCATGCAACTATTTTCCATTTGCATGGGTGTCGTGAAGTTAGCCACCTCTGTTTTTAGCAAATTTAGCTTTGAAGAAGTTTTCATGGTGGTTACCTTTGAGGGTGGGGGAATGTGGATTTCCAAGGTGATTAGTTTGTGGTCGGATCTAACCAGGGAGGAGTTAACTATTGGTGTAGAGCAATGGTCGCCCATGTTAGTAATGACCAGGTCAAGGATGTTACTACCTCTAGTGGGAGAAAGAATAAGCTGGCCCAGGGCATTGGAATTAATGAACTCCAGGAAATGTTGGGGAAGTGTACTGGTACATGACTAGTTTACTCAGTTAATGGAGGGGTAGTTGAAGTCACCTAGTAAGAGAGTGTTAGTGGACCCTAATATTGTCCAGGGTGCTTAGGAACATAGAGTGTGAGTCTTGGGACATGATTGTGGACCTATAGAAGGCTACAACCTGAATTGCTGTCTTATTCAATGTTAGCTGCACCTGAAGTATCTCTGATGCGTTATGTTGGGCTACCAATTTGGAGGTGTGCACTTCCTTTATGAATATGGAAACACCACCTTTGGAGCTTTGGTTTAAGTTCTGGGGCCGAAAGGTGTGGAATGAGTTATAGCCTAGTAGTGCAGGGGTGCTTTCTGCTGCCTTGAACCAGGTCATGTTCCAAACCTGTAAAAGAAACAATTACAGTGAAACCTGTTTCAGGAAGTATAACCCCGTTAGTATCGAGAATTTTTTGCCAGACAGCTTGCAACTATTTCTTCTGGTTACAATAGAAACACTTCTTGCAATGATGCTTGAAGGGAATAGGCCGAACGGCTCTTCAGAAACCCAATGTCACTCACTGCCTTTTATTTATTCCAGGATTTAGGAATCACTGTAATGGGCAGCCTAACCTAAGGTGAGGGCAACCTGTTAGTGGAGCTTGAAAAATGGAAGCTTATCTCTGACATCAGCTGATTAGCTCTCAACCTCTTATCTCCAGGGATTACAGATAACATAAATAATCATAAAGGATAGCCAGGCATACCTTTTAAATATTTAACTAGTAGGGATGTTGACCAAATAAAATGTGAAGTAAGATGCATTTTCAGAAGTAAAATAATTCTGTACCTATGTATTGGCATTTATTAAGTGTAATTCACAACCCTTTTTCTTGTTTTTAATTTTATGTCTTGGAATGCCAGCTACGAGGTTGCAATGATGCAGCAGTGCGGTACCAGATCCGTAAATGAATGCTTATACTGCATTTGAGGTAATGGCTGAAGTGCTTACACGCCTTTTGATTTACATGCAGCAAACTGCTTCTTACATTAATGGCAAGCAGCTTGCTGCAGTATTAGATGAGATTTTTTTTTTGTTTGTTTGTTATTTTTACCTTGTTGGAGAAGATAGATTTTTGGTAGCTCATTGTCTTTAACCCCATGATTTCTTTAGTTAGAAATGTCAGGAGTTTCCCTAGTTGTTTGATATATCTAGTAAGGTACCTCCCAAAAGGCACATTATGTTTAATAATTGACCTAATTAATGCTGAATATAAGGAAGCATTGACGTCTCTAGTTCTGAATAATATTCCATTGGAAATTAGCTGTGCTAAACAGAACGATTTTCTGACTACTGTTATCACATGATAAATAAAAATAGAATTACTAACCCATAATCGAAGGTCCCTGGCCTAACAAAATTTTTATTTGTTGGTGATATATGCTGGGGGGTGCCTACCAAATATGACAGTACTGCACTTTTGTTTGCATTTAATTTCAGCACATTTTCAGTTCACCAGTTATTTATGTATGTTGTTGCTGAAGTGTTAGGATATTAGTGGGGGACTTGACAATAACTCACAGGTTGCAGTCACCTACAACATAGTTAGCCAGAGGTCTTTGTTTCCTGCAAGTAGATCAAAAAGGTAAGGCTGAAAATAAAGGGTCCCAACTCTGGCCCGAGGGGAACAACACTGTTTTTTATACTTTCTGATACAGCACCTTCCACTTACATTGTATGGGCTGTCTTTTAGATAGTTTGAGATCCAGCTTAGCAGGTAGGGATATATTTTTAAGTTGTTAAGCTTACTTACAATTCAACATGGGGCATGGTGTCAAATGGCGTGACTAGATCATGAGACTCTGTGTGAATGGCAGTGGGCCATTCACACAGAGTCTCTTGACTAGCTCAAGAGACTCTGTGTGAATGGCACAACCACTGCCAACAGCCTTTGTAACTCCCTCAAAAAAGTTAATCAATTCATTGGACAGGATTTTCCCTTGATAAAAGCAAGCTGCTGTGGTCCAGGTCCTATGAGGTTTTTGGTATCATAGTTTATAAGGTCTGTTCATGTGTGAATACTAGGCTAGCTGCCCTTGTAGTCCATTTAAGCCTAACAAATTTTTCTTAAAGATAATTAAACCCTGTACCTTGTGTTTATAATTAACTATTATAGCAAACTCCAACTGTAAACAAAAAGCTCTACTTGTATGAAGATTATCCATAGGTTCATAGGTTCATAGGTTCATACTAGGCTATTTGCCCTAGGGCATTTATAAGCCTAGCCAGAGTGTGTTTGGCTTTCACCACCCATTTTAAATTAATTTTGCTATGCCTTTTTTTGCGGTTAGTATACTGTGCCTCTGTCTAACAGTGACACAGAAGTGATAGCCGGGGTAAACCTACGATCTCCCATCCACTCATCAAGATTCCTCTTGAAGAGAGTCAATGTGGGACTCTGCCTAACCTGGACTGGGATTTTATTCCAGAGTGAAGGGAGCCTCTGGGTTATGAATCTGTCCCTCCAGCATGTCCTATTTATTTCAGTGCTGAGGTTCAAGTCTCTCGAGTGTGTAGCTCGATGGGATTTGGATTTCCTGAGGTGCAGCATGTCCATTAATTCCGGGTTGGACATGGCTTTATACGTCAGGCACAGATCGCCTCTGAGCAGGCGGTATGCCACTGAGTAGAGCTGGAGTTTCTTTAACCGGGCAGCATATGGCATCTGTTTGAGCCCTTTGATCCTCTTGGTGAGGTACTTTTGGGGTCTTTCCAGTTGTTGCAGGTGTCTGGTAAGGTACATCCCAAAAGGGGCATTGTACTCAATTATGGGCCTGATGAGGGATGAGTAAAGAGGCACGATGACCTCCGCTGATCTAGATGTGAATCCCTTCATGATTAGGTGGGCTATATAAAATGTTTTTCTAACCACTTTGGCCACGTGGTTGTCAAATGAGAGATTGCTATCAACTTGGGTCCCCAGGTCCCTAATGACTTCTTCTGTACTTAATGGATTACCACCTATGTGGTAATTTGTGGGCACTTTGTTTTTGCCAAAGGGATGACTATACACTTTTGGCGTTTAGCTTGAGGCCATGGCTCTGGCACCAGTTGTCTGTTTCTATGATGCCCTTTTGGAGGATGCTTGTGTCGGCTGGAGAGTTGATTATGGCACCCAGTTTGCAGTCATCTGCGAACTTGGTCAGCCACAGTCCTTCCATGTTGGCCTGTACCCGAGAAATATATACCGAACAAGAGAGGTCCCAGGACTGAGCCTTGTGGGACGCCACTTGTAACTGGTTTGGAGTCTGACATGGCTCCAGCAATTCTAACCATGTGGGTTCTGTCCTTGAGCCAGTTTGCAACCCATCTAGTGACATAGGGGTTTATATTTAAGCTGGTGAGCTTATCTATAATGCCCGAGTGGGGTATTGTATCGAAGGCTTTTGCGAGGTCCAGGTAGGCTGTGTGGACCACCTTCCCCACGCCAATGGCCTTGGTGACTGTTTCAAAGAAATCGACCAGGTTTAAGAGGCAGGATCTGCCCTTAACAAAGCCAAACTGGGTAGGATCCAGTGTCTGTAGGTCCCCAATATCTTTATTTATGAGGTCCATGATGATCCTTTCCATAGCTTTGCAGACCAAGCTAGTCAGGCTTATGGGGTGATAGTTTCCAGGATCCGTTGAGGCACCACCTTTGTGGAGAGGGACCACTGTTGCTGTACGCCACTCTTTGGGTACATATCCTGTGGTAAGGCTAAGATTTAACAGTAGTTTTATGTTTGGGTTTAGCTCTTCTTGGAGTTCATGTAGGATGCAGCCCGGGACACCATCTGGTCCCATTGATGCTGTGTTTTTTGCTTTGGAGAGGGCGGCTCTTACCTGAGCATCTGAGATGTCAGGGGGACAGCAATCTGTTGGGATAGATATTTGCCCTTTTGGTGGGGAGGGGGGGAGAAGTTTGCACTGAACCTGTCAGCTAGGATGTTGGCAATGTCTGTGGGCTTGGTGTATTTTTTGTCATTTTGGACTAATTCTGAGCATATCTGGGAATTCCCACCCAGGTTCCTAACATAACTAAAGAAAGCCTTGTGATTATCCTTAGTGTCCTGTGCAATTTTTCTCTCGAAGCTGGCCTTAGACGATTTTATGAGTGCCTGTAGTTTTTTGCTAATACTGATCAGAGATGCCTTCCCTTTTTGGGATTTTGCTCTATCATGTAGTAGCTTCCTCCTTCTATTGTATAGTTTGTTTATGGCTGGGGTCCACCAGACAGGACGTCTGCCTTTGGAGAATTGGGTCTTGGTTTTATTTGGGATTGCATGATCCATGCATTCCTGAAGGTGTTCATAGAATGCGTTTATAAAGGATTCTGCGGTCTGGGCCATATTTTCCACAGGCCTGGGGACTTTGAAGGATTTTGCCTCGTTTTTGAGGCGTGTGAAATTTGCTTTAGAGAAGTTTTTCACTGTGGTTTTCTGGGCAGGGGGTGGGGTCGGAATGTGAATATCCAGTGAGATTAGTTTATGGTCTGATCTTACCAGTGAGGGATACACTTCTGGTCTGGAGCATAGTGTCCCCATGTTGGTGATGATCAGGTCCAGTATGTTTTCCCCTCTTGTGGGAGTGGTACCAAGTTGTTCCATAACATTTGAGTTTATAAATTCTAGGAACCTTTAGGCTAGGGTGTTGGAGCTAGAGTAATGCTCCCAGTCTATGTTTGGGTAGTTGAAGTCACCCAATATAATGGTGTTTGGAGAGACCTTCATATTTTCCAGTATTCTCAGGAAGGCCGAGTGGGGTTCCTGTGTTTGGGAGGGTGGTCTGTAGCAGGCTATAAACTGGAAGGCAGTTTTACCCACAGTTAGTTGCACATGGATAGTCTCCGATGCTTCGTGCTGTGCCACCAACCTGGAGGTGTGGGTATCTTTGACGAATATTGATACTCCCCCTCCTTTTGTGGTTCGGTCCAAGTTTTGGGGCCGAAAAGCATGGTATGAGGTATAACCTGGTAGTGCTGGGGTGCTCTTGGGAGCCTTGAACCAGGTTTCTGTTACTGCACAGATATCGATGTTCTCCATGCTAAGGAGAGTTTCGAGTGCGTGCATCTTGAGGTTTAGACTTCTGGCGTTGAGTAGCATTACTCTTAGTTTCTTATCCCTTGTGATACCTATGGAGGTGGGTTTGTCTTTTGAGCCTTGCCTAAAAAAGGCACTATGGGGGTAGCAAGAGCCTTTACCAATATCCTAAAGCTCAGGGGTGACAGGTGAAAGCCGTCCCTAGCGAAGCATTGTGGCTTGTCGAGCATGTCATCCCAGGCTGACAGGCATTGGATCCCCTTTGAATGACACCAACACTTAAGCCAATTGTTGAAATTGATCATCTCGTCTTCATATTGTGGCATCATTCTTGGTGAGGGTAAGATGCTACTCAAGGTCAGGGTCATACCGGCCTGGGCTACATGCTCAGAGAGCTCCTCTATGTCTCTTTTCATGTAGTCCAGGGAGGTACGTCTCAGGTCATTCACACCAGCATGGACAATGACTCAGTCATATTTGTACTTGCCTTGGAGTGACCTGAGTGCTTGTGTTATGTGGCGAATCCTAGCACCCGACAGGCAGCTCACCATGACCTTCTCCTTGTTCAGCCTGGTAAGTGGGACATCAGTGTGCCTGACGATAGAGTCACCTATTACAAGTGTATCAGGTGTGTTGTTTAGCCTTAAGGGCTGTGACTGTTCGGCACACTGGCTTTGTGAGCTATGTGTTGCATGTGTTTTGTTTTGGGGTAGCGGTTGCTTGGGTGTCTGCTTTGGAGGTCTCTGCTGCTTAGGCAGATTTTTATTTAGAGCCTCCGAGTATGTTTTTATGTGTTTATGTGTTTGGTTTGTTGTCGTCGTAGGTCTATGTGAGACTGGAATTGTAGTGAGTGTGGTTTCCTTCTTCTCCTGACTGGTTACGCCAGTACTGAGTTGAGAGAGCTTAGCCTCCAGTTTGGCTATATGGTTGCATCTCTCACATGCGTTGGAATTTGTTGGGAGGAGGAGAGGGTTGTCTGTGTACATGAGGCAGTTGTAACATTGCCTCAAGATTCCCAGATTCACCAGCTGGACCGGAGAGGAGATTGACAACTGACCTTTGGACATGCTAGAATAGTATTGGGAATTCCTTTATAATTGAAAAAAAGGGCCATTGGGGAACAAGGTACTCAAGGGGAGTTTGTGAGGGTGTAGTGCTTTTAATTTTTAGAGCTGACTTATATAATTGCTTTAGTGAGCAAGTGCCAGGTAACTTAAATGCAATGTGTTACAGGTAACTTAAATGCAAAAACAACAAACAGCAACTTTCTTTCAAGTGAAACAAGGAAATAAGTACAGTAAGCAATGCAGATATCACTAGGGATCCACAGAAGTGCTAAAAGGCCGCATTTTAGGTGGAATTAGCGTTTCAGGGAAATAAACAAACAACAAGCATACAAACAAAGCTAGATTCAGCAGGCCTGGATCTAGTCTATGCTACAGCAAACAAGGTGTACCAATTTCAGTAAGAAACAGTTAGAATATGCAGGCATTATAAGCCTTTAACCAGAAATTCCCTGCTCAGAAGGGCAGAGTCCAGCCTCTCCTCCCACAAGAGTGCAGACCGCAATCCTTCTTAACATAAAATAACTGGCCTGAAGCCCAAGTCCTTAAACCAGAACTAATACACTTTTAGAATAACAGACACTGAGCTCTCAATCAGCAGTTCCCAACTTAGAAGGATGTAAGCTACCTGTCCTGCCACCACAGTGCAGGCCACAGCCCTTCCTAATGTAAAACAACTGGTCTGAAGCCCAAGTGCTTAATCCAAAAGACTTAGAAATGATAGCTACACTTTAATCAAGTTACTACCAGCAGTAATAAATACAACTGAATACTTTAAAGAATGCCTGGATTAGTGCTCAAGTTATACAAACAAAGCTAGATTCAGCAGGCCTGGATCTAGTCTATGCTACATCAAACAAGGTGTACCAATTTCAGTAAGAAGCATTTCAAATATGCAGGCACTATAAGCCTTTAACCAGAAATTCCCTGCTCAGAAGGACAGAGTCCAGCCTCTCCTCCCACAAGAGTGCAGAACACGAACCCTCTTAATGTAAAATAACTGGCCTCAAGCCCAAGTGCTTAAACCAGAATTAATACACTTTTAGAATAACAGACACTGAACCCTCAGTCAGCAGTTCCCAACTTAGAAGGATGTAAGCTACCTGTTCTGCCACTACAGTGCAGACCACAAACCTTCTTAATGTAAAACTGGTCTGAAGCCCAGGTGCTTAAACTAAAAGGCTTAGAATGAGTTACACCAAGCAGTAATAAATACAATTGAGTACTTCTAAAATGCCGCAAAAGCAAAATAAAGTAGGAAAAAACACAAATACAGTAAAAGCAGATATTTTTTTTTTTTTTTTTTTTGTGGAAAGAGAGAAAGGAAAGAGAGAAAGGAGTAGCAGAAGCTAAGCTGATTGGCCTTCTCAAATGCTCTCCCTGTACTGGGTAGAATGAGGTAATGACACTAGACTGGGAGGAGGGTCCCAGATCAAATTTACACTAGGGGCGGGCAACTGCAAAGCCACCAACTATAAGGGAGGGAGGGTGGGAAACAAACTGCAGAAATGTTACTCACAGCTGAAAAGCAACAGTGAGCCTTTAAATGAAAGTTTTAAACAGCTAAAGGAGCCACTAGAAAAAAGAGTTTAACTGTAACAAGTTATCTTAAACAAACAACCCAACAAATGCTTAATAAGAGTGGACAATTTCCAGTTAATACCTCACACACAGTGAAACTAGCTAGAAAAAATACACAGTACACAAAGTGCTATAAACAACAAAGAAATAAAGAACAAAATAAACAAAAAACAGGATACTTAATGTTATATATTATAGCTCCGAGTTTGCTGAGTGTCCTTCCTTTGATTAGCGGGATTCAATAAACTCCATGTAGGCTTTGGGCAAAGCCTACACGGAGCTTACATGTGTATGCAGTGGTACACGGTGAGCAGCAGTGCTTATTGCATATTCATTCCACGTGCTGTGTTTAAGCAAGGTTTTGTGTCCACAACAGTGTTGCCAGCTAGGAAACCATGTACATGAGTACTGATAGCAATCCTGTATGAAGCATAGCACTTACGGTCTGTGGTTTTGTGTGGAATGCCACAGTGATCACCAGGGCTCCACACAGAGCTCTCAATCTCTTAGTGCAAGATAGCTGGACAAAGGCCAACAAAATGCTGGGACAATGACCCAGAAATAGGAATATATTTGACATATATACCCTATAGAAATGTGCCAGAATTACCAGGGGTTTGTGTTACGCTACATGTTCTGAAAGATTTGAAGTATGAAACATAAACATTCCTCTCAACCTCTTAGAGCAAGAAATCTAGATAAAGTCATAAATAATGGGGGGACAAAGGGCCAAAAATAAGGACATTTTTGAAATACTTCTCTTACCAACTAAGAAAATTGATAGAATAATAGGTTGTACATTACCATGAATTTTCTGAAGAGTATGAAGATTGAAACTCAAATATTTGTCATTATTTTCTGACTTCAATCCACAATGACTTGCCAATGATTTTCCAGAAAACCAAAATTTTATGAGGAAAAGATCAAAAATATGAGAAAAAAAGCTGGACATTCTGCGAAAATCTGGACAGTTGGGAGGTATGAATGTGAAGTATATGGTCTAAACACAGTACAGGACAGTGTATCTACAATGCAGAGTATTTTGATATCCCATTCCTGGCTTTCTGTACTGAAGCTGTTTAAATGATCCATAATGGGACATGGACTGCTATGTAAAATAAACACTCAGGGGAAGTGTGTGTATTGAATAGGGACACACAGATGAATTGTAGGAATGAATACAGGGAAAGAGGACAGGTGAAACAACCTAATGATAGATAGTTGTAGCAACAACACCTATCACATATCTATATGGTACAGTAGAGACTGCAAAGTAAAAATGTGTATTATATGAGTGTTACATAAGGTGACATAACAATAGGCAGGATGTCATCCTTACATGAGTAATGCAGAGGATATCTATCTGAGATGTGACATACAACTGGCGTAGGGTGCATATTGTGAAGCTGTGCAAACTGATTTGCTGAACATGAGTATAATCTCAATACAGGTCTCCAGCAAGTAGTTCTGCACCTTAGTGAGTGACATTGGCTTTTCTCAAAAATATGAAAACATTACTTGCAAATAATCTTATTTTAGTGTTTTGTATTAAAGCTTTGGTAAGCCTCTACGCATGAAGTATTATTCTCAAAACCCAAAATTAGGCAATTAGGCAATGTCACAAGAATAAAATTCCCAACGTAAAAATATCCTCGAAAAACAACCTCAATGTTATGCTGCTAAATGCTAGGAGTCCAAATCTGAAACTGCACTCGCTGGAAGCAGTCCTTACTTTGGAAGCTGTGGACATCTGTGCAGTCACAGAGACCTGATTCAAGGCCACGGAAAGCACCCGAGCCATGCCTGGTTATAATGCCTTCCACATGTTCAGACCACAAAATGGATAAGTATCAGTTTTCATCAAAATTAAAACAGTGTAAGAAACTTCTCTGTATGGAAGATTTTCAGTCCATATATCTCTAGTTAATCACTGTATATTAATCAGATCAGGCAATAGTAGTAGAAGTAGCAAACTTAAACTCGTCTTAAATAAAAAAAAATTAATAAAAAATATATAATTGTACAGAATTACTAAGTATTCAAAAGTAATCCAAGCAAGGCAGGCAGTCTGTTTCCAGTCGAAAATCCTTTATTAAGTACACAGACAAGCGATCCAAGTAAAACAAAAATAGAGTAATAGTTTCCTCACAAGCTTTCTAAATATATATATATATATATATATATATATATATATATATATATATACTTTTTATTAGGTAAGGGAGTGATTTATTGTGCTGTAAAACAAAGTGTTATTGGTACACATGTTAAATTCACATCCCTTCCCCCATCAGTGTAACATTCGAGCTGGTCCTGCCCTACTTAGTAGCTGTCATAATAATATAACCCTTATGTACTTTAAATAAAATTCATAATGATGTGGTACCTCTTCTTTAACCAGATTATTAAGTAGATTATTAAGTTTGTGATTTTATCCAAGACAATATACTATATGGCTGGAAATATATCAACTTTAGTCCATTTGGCAATCAAAAAAAATATATAAAAATATACATATACACTCTGCATGTAAAAAATCAATTGCAAAAAATCATATTCTATTTTCATAACCTATTGTTAACAAAGATCGCTTTCGTCCTTCTAGTCTTCTTCAGGTCTGTGTACAAGAACCCTAAAAACTTCTATAAAAATATATATAATTGTATAATTAGTTAGTATTATTACACATCATTTTGAATAAAGTAGAAAAAAGAGAACTAGAAAAAGATAAAATAATAAGAAAAAAATGTATGATGATGGAAAAAAATATACACTTAAATTACAACTAATTTAAAATTGTATTTAAAACCAACTGGTAGAATAAAATAAAATAAAATAAAATAAAATAAAATTAGTTGTGTAAACAATGTGGCAATTTTTTATGTTCCAGTGCACTTTTAATTGAACAGTAGTAGTTTAGTCCAGGCTTCCTAAAAGAGTTCAACTTTAATTGCCATGAGTTCATGTTTCTCCAGAATATTCGGGATGTCTCCTTCAAGATGACCCATGTCTATGTGATCCAGGATCTGGAACTTAAAACCTGTGTGTCTTTTATAAAGAGAAAGGTATTTGGCTAGTGCATTATTCTTACACCCAGAGCAGATTTCTGACAGATGACATGAAATCCTATGCTTGAGTTTATTTACAGTCTTGCCCACATAGAAGGCATCACATTCATTGCACTGTGCTCTGTAAATTGCTTTTGTAGTGTTACAGTCACCCCCTGCACTGGTCTTGATGATTTTCTTTAAATAAGGGCAATAAAAACTATCACCTTGCTGTATAAATATACAAAATGTGCAGTTAGTTTCACATCTTTTAGTGTTTCTCTGATATGGTCTAGGTTTAAATTCAACAAAACATCTAATGTTCCTGGCCTTCCTATAAACAAAGGATGGGGCTTCACCTAAGATGTTAATCAGAAAGGGTTTCCTGTGACAATGTCCCAGTTTTCTTCAATAACAGTTTTGATACTGTGATAATCCAAACTGTATGTCAGGATGCAGCTATTTTTGCATTTGTTTTTCTCTGTGGAATTTCTTACCATTCTCCTACTGTGGAGGTTGAGTGAAGGTGCTTCAGTCCTTTTTATTTCTATAATGGGTTCCAGGATGTTTTTTAAGATCTGACTTTCATAACCTCTCACTAGAAAATCATTCTCTAAGTTGTTCGGGTTTCTCAAAAATGGTTCCATCTCTGTGGTAATTCTAGCTAATCTATAGCCTTGGGACTTCACTACATTATACTTGTTTTTTGTAGAATGTAGGCTTTTACTGTGGAGTAATAAGTTAACCCTTGTTGGTTTTCTGAATAGATCAGTGGTGATTCTGTTATTGTTGGTGTCTTTGGAAATCTGCATATCTAAGAAAGTGGTTGAAGTGTAGCTATGGGAAGAGGTAAACTTCAGGAAGGGGGTTGTTTGATTGAGGTAAGTGATAAAATCTCCAAGCTGCAAGGCGACACCTTCCCACACAATAAAGATGTCATCAATAAAATGTAAATAACATGTGATATGATGCATGTGTTGTTTAACACAAAGTCCTCCTCCCACTTGCCAGGGCTATGTTAGCTATGCTGGGAGCCATGGCAGCCCCATAGCTATACCAGTTTTTTGTTTGTAGTGTTTGCCATTGAAAGTAAAGAAATTGAAGTCCAGTACAAGATTAATGAGCTTGCTTAACTTTTGCAGTTGTGCCTGTGTACCTTGATTATGTTTCTTAAAAGACTCCATAGCTGCTGTTATACAGTAATTGTGAGGGAGTTCTGTGTACAAGAATCCCACATCAATAGTTAATAAAATACTGTCAGCTTCCACTGTAATGATTTTTATTTTCCTCACAAAATCCATTGAAACTCTTATGTATGACTTATTCTTTTTTGCTAAACGTTTCAGCAAGTAATCAAGGTAAATGGCTGTGGCTTCAGTAAGGGAACCTCCACATGTTACCACCAGTCTATAAGGTGGGTCTTCTCTGTTCTTGTGTGGCTTTGGTGTTCTAAAAAAGTAAGGCAAACTTGGGCATGGGCTCCATAAATAATTATAAAGATTTTCAGTAATAAGTTTTTCTTCCCATAATGTGGTGAGATTAGTGTTCCATAAATCACATGCTCTTTTTATGTCATCCATGGTAAATAACTCATAAAAATCTGTTATCCTCCTGCATGTTCTCTATCTTTTGGTTGTAGGTAGTGGTATCAGTCACAAGTATACCTCCTCCCTTGTCTGCCTTCATTACATGCCTGGATTTATCATTGCCTAGCTCAATCAATGCTTTTCTTTCTCCCTGTGTTAAGTTATAAAGTTTTTTCTTAGGAGGTTTTTTAAGGAGTTTCCATCTCCCATTTCACTTTGAATGCAGCTATTGTTTGATGTAGTGGTGGACAATAGCTGCTAGGCCTTTTTATAGTTTCATCAATAGGCTGATTTTTCAGTGTCATTACTTTTGCCATGAAATGGTACCCTTAGATTGAGCTTCCTCACAAACATTTTGATGTCTATCAGTACCTGAGCAACCTCACTCCTGCAGCTTTGTACAAAAGTAAGTCCTTTGGACAACACACTTTTTTCATCTTCAGTCAGTGCTTTACCAGAGTGGTTCCATATAAGTGGAGCACCTGTTATTGTGGCACCAGTTATTGTTGTTATTGTACCTGTTATTGTGGCTGGTTCCTCCTTCTGAGCCTGGGACCTGGGTTGTAGTCGGGGTTCCAGTCAGGATTGCCCAGGTATTGTATTTCCCTCACCCCTGTCCACTGTTTGGTTCTCCTGTCTCCCTGAGGGCTCGGGGATAGAGTATGAGACCTCTGGAATTCCTCCTCTGCTTTCTGGAATCTCAGTGGGTAGTAGTAGTACTCCTCACTATGGCTGTGGTAGGGGGGAACCTGGTAAGAGGGACAAGCTCTAGGGCTCTAGTGGTGGTCGTTGTTCTTGTTCTGGTACTGGTGCTGGCTTTGGTATTGGTGTGGTGGTTGATGTCTGTGCTGTTGATATTGGTCTTCCTGAAGAAACTGGTCTCTGTGAAGGTGCTGCTGCTCCTAGTAGCTGGATTTTCTGTGGTCCCGGTTGTCCTGGTAGTCCTGTAATTCATCCTGCAGAAATCTCTGTCGGTTCTGGTTGCCTCTATGGCTTATATTCCTCTCCTGATCCTTCTGTGATGTCAAAGGCTTCTGCGGAGTGTTGAAAGCCAGAGGGGATTGGGATGGTGGGGAATGAGATGTTGGGGGGACAGCCTCCTGGTGGTCCTGTATTGTGCCCCTGTCTGGTTTTGTATGAGGATCTCCCCTTGGAAAATCCCATTGAGGTCTGCTGGCATGGTTATATTTTCCCTTATGTCCCCTGTTATAACTAAAATGTCTGTTGTTGGTTCTCCTGTTGTTGTTGTTGTTGTTATTATTATAGTACCTCCTAGTAAGTCTCCCAGGATCATCTTTGTCCAGTTGATTTTGTTTCATTTTATTAGTCTTTCTTTCTTTAATGAACTGCTCATATCCTTTCACTCTTTCTTTAAGCAGCTCAAATGTAGCATCTAGGTCATTGTGGTTCTCATTTTCCAATGTTGTTTTTAAAGATGTGATGCCAGCCTTTGTAGCTTCCTGCACACTAAGTTTGTTCCTTACTAGCAGATGAATAAGTTTGTAGCTGACATCCTCTAAAATATCTTCCCATTCCTTAGAAAATGAATCATCCATACTTTTCCACATTGGTCTTTTGTTCAATCTATGCCTCCTGGGTAGTCTCTTCTTATCTATGCTTTGTTGTAAATAAATGTGTTCCCAGTAGAGACCTTGCATGCATTTCAGTTGCTTTTCTAGTTTAGAAAAAGTCTCTGAATTCATATTTTCTGGGCCCATTCTTCCATGTCCATTTTCTGTATCCGTTTCTGATCTGCTCCTGTATCATTCCAGATAGGTACAGTTAGTAAATCATTTAGCCTGTCATTATCCATGTTTTAAAATGTTGGAATTCCACATCAATTCAGGGATCCTTTGATGGAACAAAAACCTTGGTCTCAGAAACCAAAGTAACAAAAAAAAAAAAAACAAGTAATCTCTGAAGTCTTAAAACAACCCACTAAACAAGTGTAGTGGGTCCAAAAACAAAACAGTGTAAGAAACTTGTGTGTGTGGAAAATTTTCAGTCCATATATCTCTTGCTAATCACTATATATTAATCAGATCAGACAATAGTAGTACAAGTAGCAAACTTAAACTCATTGTAAGTAAAAAAAAAATAATAAAAAATATATAATTGTACAGAATTACTAAGTATTCAAAAGTAATCCAAGCAAGGCAGGCAGTCTGTTTTCAGTTGAAAATCCTTTATTAAGTACATAGACAAGCGATCCAAGTAAAACAAAAATAGAGTAACAGTTTCCTCACAAGCTTTCTAAATATATACTTTTTATCAGGCAAGGGAGTGGTTTATTGTGCTGTAAAACAAACCCCAAGATTCAGCAAGCTCTGCATGGCATACAGGAATAGTGCAGGAGCTGTTGGAGGCAATATGGCCGCTGAGAGATCCAGGAACAAGCTCCCAGGATGTGCACCAGCGTTCCTGCACTATTCCTGCATGGACACAGCTCCTGTATGCAAATTACCCCATTTGCAGATGAAAACCATGCAAATGAGGTGAATTTGTGATCCAGGAAGCTGGCAGCCGATTGTGCAGGACTAGTGTAATCTGCAAAAATGTACTCAGTTAGTAACCGAGTACATTTCTGCAAACTACAAAACAGAACCATGAGAGCTCCAAATAAAGGGTGTATATAATGTGTAAAGCATGCCAATGGCCAAATATATGGCCATTGGCATGGAAACAGTTACAAAAATAAATAAAATAACTTTTATTTGTTTTTTGGCCAGTTTCAGCCATTTAAGCATAGTGCAGTGGCACGCAAATGGGATTGGCCTGAAAATAAAAAAAAACCTTGAAAAAAAGCATTCTAGTCAAAATCACATTTTTGCCATTATACTCAATGGCAGGCAGAAGACAACATGCCCAGTGAATAGTGGTTGCTAAGGGGGCAGTCTCATTGTCAGACTTGTAACTAGGCATTAGCAGGCAATCCTATGCAAATGAGGGGAATGATACTGAATCCCAGATTTCCCCTCATGGCTAGCCTGCACCCAACCGTGTAGGTGCAGTAAGACCATGGTGCAAGCCTAAGAGCTAGCTGACATCATAGAGGGGTGTGTCAGGCATACTGTAAGCTTATTGGAGCCCTGTGGTTCATGTTTGCCCTTAGCTTAGCAGAGCTAAGCAAGGGGGTGTGTCTGAAGCTGCCAAGCACTCTTTAGATTGCCTAAGTGTGTGTGTGTGTGTGTGTGTGTGTGTGTGTGTGTGTGTGCGTGTGTGCGTGTGTGTGTGTGTGTGTGTGTGTGTGTGTGTGTGTGTGTGTCACGCACTGTGTTTTAAAGGGGAAAAAAAGTAAACCAGGAAATAGCAGCTCTGTGCACATCAGAGCACTGTGTTTGTGCGGTGCACCCCTGGGCTTAAACAGCAAGGCAATGGGAAAGGAAAACAGCAGTATGAAGGTAACCAAGGAGAACTAGCATAGCTGGCAGGTGAAATGTATCAGAATCAGCCAATTACACAGGCAGAAGCCCAGCCCAGCACACTACTATAAACTATGCAAACACCTTTCCCTCTGTTTTTCCCCACAAACTTTACACCACCGGTGTACACAAGCAGGGACATTTTACCAAACAAAAGCAACAAAATGATAGGGGCTGCATTAGCTATCATAAATAAAACATGTGGAAGAGGCTGAGGGTGGTGAGGATGAAAATGCTGATGACCACCCCACAGTGAGGAGAAGGAGACGAATGTACAGACCCAGGGTAACCTACCAGGGGTTACATGAGCAGGAAATAGTGGAGCACTATAGGGTGGACAGGGACCTTCTACAGCAAATTGTTGAGCTGTGCTGGCCACACCTCACCCACAGAACCAACAGAGGGGAACACATCCCAGTGGATACCAAGGTATGTATAGGCCTAAGAATACTAGCCACAGGTACCTTCCAAAGCCAACTGGGGATATCATGGGGATCTCACAGGCATAAGCATCCAGGGTACTCCACCAGTTGCTGGATGCCATGTCAGCACATGCAGGTGAGCACGTATATTTACACAACAGCCATGAGGCGTTGACCAGCAATATGCATCTCTTCCACCAAATAGCTGAATACCCTGAGGTAGTGGTGCTATAGACTGCATGCACATACACATCAAAGTACCACCCAGTGAGCGGAGTAGGGTCTACATCAACCACAAGGGCTTCCCCTCCATCAACTGCCAGGTCATGTGTGATGGCCAGAGCATTATAATGAATGTGTGTGCTGACTGCCCCAGAAGCTATCATGACTCCCACATCTGGCATATGACACAGCTTTACCAGAGATTTGCCAATGGGGGCATCCCCTATGGCCACCTAGTGAGGGATGATGGTTATGCACTGGAGCTGTGACTGACAACACCCATCAAAAATGCACACACACCCGAACAAAAACTCCATAATGAGGCACACACACAGACCAAAATCATAATAGAGCATGTGTTTGGGATGCTCAAGTCATGGTTTCGGTGCCTGGACATATCTGGTGGAGCCTTGCAGTACTCACCAGCTACATGTTCATAGGTTCACAGGTTGGTACTAGGCTATCGGCCCTAGGGCCTATGCAAGCCTAACCATAACAATTCCCTGGATATTTCTTCCCACAATATTTACCTCTCTGGACGCCTGTCTAGCAGGGTGACTGACATGATCCCTGGGGTGGATTTCCTATCTCCCATCCAATCATCAAGGTTCCCTTTGAAGAGGGCCAATGAGGCGCTCTGCTTGACATGTATTGGCAGTCTATTCCAGAGTATGGGGAGTCTCTGGGTCATGAACCTATCCCTCCAGCATGTTTTGTTCATTGTGATGACAAGGTTTAGATCCCTGGAGTGTGTGGCTCTGATGGATTGGGATTTCTTTAAGTGGAGCATGTCCAACAGCTCAGGGTTTGACATGGCTTTGTATGTTAAGCAGAGATCGCCTCTGAGTAGACAATATGCCGCAGAGTATAGCTAGAGTTTTTTTAGTTGGTCAGCATATGGCATTGGCTTTATTTATTTATTTTTTTGCTGTTGGTTAACCAGGATAGTCCAATGGGCCAAGAGAATCCATTTTCAATGGAGTCCTGGGGAGAAAAGCTCCATTACAGATTACATATTATAGAGATTTATATGCGGATTACATATAATAGAGATTTACATCCAAATTATTGTACATGACATCAGGAGGTACAGTGGTTAAAATGAGTAAAGTTAAGCATTAATACAATCAAAGTATAAAACATATTAAAGTTGAAACCAAATTATATAATAGGCACAAGGATAAGGAAGTGAGTAGATAGGTGCATAAGGCTTTCAGGAGGATAGGAACTATTAAGGAATAGATTACTGTCTGAGGTAGAGAGAGTAAAAGGGGGAGTACAGTAGAGAGTATAGAAAGATTATGTGGGGTAGGAGCAGGAGCATTCCCATGTGGATGATAGGTAGGAGTGGAGTGATTTTTTAAAGGTAGGAAGGCTAGTGATGGTACGAATGGAGGGTGGGAGGGAGTTCCATAGGCATGCTAGTGAAAAGGAGAGGAGGTTATGTCCTGGGGGCGATGGGGTCTATAGACTTCTATTAGGTTTTGATTAGTAGATCTGAGAAGTCTTTGAGTATGGTGAATTTTAAAGGTAGTGGACAGGGAAGGACAGAGGGATGGTTGAAAAATGAGTTTGTGTGCATGTGTTAGTTGAGTGTAGGAGAGGTAGTTGGGAAGTTCAAGCCAATTTAGTTTGTGGAGTGGTACACAGTGATGGGTTGAAGATTTATTGCTAGTGGCAAATTTGGCTATTTTATTATAACAGGTCGAAAGTTTTGTTTTGAGAGATGATTGTAGATTAGTTAAAAGAGGGGCACCATAAAGGAGGGGGGGGTAAGAGAAATGTGGTAGAGAGAGTGAGTCTGGTAGTAGGTGAGAGGAATTGTTTGTGACGGTACAGCAGGCCTAGTTTTTGGTGGTTTTTTAATGTTTTGTAGTAGATGGGACTTGAAAGTAAGGTTATTATCAATTTGGACTCCTAGAAGCTTGGCTTCAGTTACCAGTTCAAGTGGGTTATTATTTTGACTGGTGATGGAGAATGGTTGTTGATTCAGTGTGTTGGTTTTAGAGGGGTGAATATCATTAGTTTTGATTTAGCTGCATTAAGTGCAAGATGGTTGTCTTTCATCCACTGTTCTGTGGTGGAGAAGGCATCTTGAGTCAGCTTTTGGAGAGTTGGAATGGAAGATGAAGCACAGATGATTGTAGAATCATCTGCATATTGGATGATGTCAGCATAGGGGATAGAGTGGTAGTAGTCATTTACAAAGATATTAAAGAGAAGGGGTCCTAATATGGAACCTTGTGGAACACCTGTGGGGCTATTTAGGAAAGAGGAGATGGATTATTTCCACTTAACTGTCTGAGAGATAGCTGGTGAACCAATTAAGAGCAGAAGGTGAAAGGTTTAGCTTAGAGAGTTTAGTTAGTAGTAAGTTATGGGAGATAGTGTCAAAAGCTTTGGAGAGATCAAGTAGGATGGTAGATACAGTGAGGCCAGAGTCTCTAGCCTTGTTCACATTTTCAAGGAATGATAGGAGGGCTGTCATAGTGCTGTGATTGGGATGGAAGCCGTGTTGAGTAGAAGTTAGTAGGTTGTTGTCTAGTAAGTAGGGAAGGAGTTGAAGGTGAATAAATTTCTCTAGAATTTTAGAAATAGGAGAGAGGATAGCAATGGGGCGGAAGTTGGTAATACTAGTATTATTTCCTCCTTTATGACGGGGAATTATAAAAGCCTTTTTCCAGATTTGAGGAACGTGACTTTCTTGGATGGATCGGTTGATTAGGATACTAATTGGCAGAGCGATAGCATCTGCAGCTATACTGAGGAAGTGTGAGGGGATGTTATCGGGGGCATTGGTGCAAGGTTTTAGCTTTTTCAGGAGTTTTTTGATAGTGGAAGTAAGGATTGGTTCCAGGGAGAATCTGAGTGGTTGGGAGGTAGTAGGATGACAGAGTGGAGAAGGAGGAGGAGTGGGGGGGGAGGAAGTTGGAGGTGGATGGCTGGAGGAGAAGGAAGAGGTTAGTTTGGAAATGCAGTCAGTGAAAAAAGAGTTAAACTCGGTGGCAAGGTCATTGTCTTGTACGCTTGGGTTGGGGTTTGGGTTTTCAGGTGTACCGGGTTTTAAGAGGGAGGTTATACCTCTCCAGAAATTGTGTGGGTTATTTTTGTATTTACTTTGAAGAGAAGAGTAATAGTTGTAACGGTCTGCTGTGATAAACTTTTTTACTGAGTTATGAAGAGTTTTGTAGTCATTAAGAGTAGTGGGAGATTTGTGCTTCAGATAGCGTGCCCAGGCTTTATCTCTTAGTCGCATGGTTGTTAGTGTATTTTTAGTTAGCCAATGGGTAGTTTTGTTTTTTATTCTTCTGGTTTTTGAGGGAGCATGTGTATCTAACAGGTTTAAGAAAGTGGAATTAAAATGAGTGACAGCATTTTCCAGGGGAAGAGTTTTTAGTGGGTACCAGTTAAGGCATTTTAGGGAGTTAGAGAAGGCTTCTGGGTTGAAGTTTTTTTGTTCTCTGAAAGTGATGTAGTTATGAGAAACTTGTAGGGAAGAAGAGAGGCGTGTGGCAAAGATGGGAAGGTGGTCGCTTAGGGAGTCAGGAAGAATTTCACTATCAGGGTAATTGTGGGGGTGAGAGACTAATATCCAATCTATAATACTGCCAGAAGAGAAGTCTTTAGAGGGCTTTAGGCCTGTGATTCTTTTAGTGAGGTATTTATGTGGCCTTTCCAGGTGTTGCAGTTGTCTTGTGAGGTACATACCAAACGGGGCATTATACTCTATAATGGGTCTAATGAGGGATGAGTACAGTGGGGCAATGACCTCCTTTTTTCTGAATGAAAAGCCCTTAGTGGTGAGGTGTGCCACATAGAAGGATTTTCTGACTGCTGTGGTGATGTGGTTATCGAAAGTGAGACCACTGTCCACCTGTGTCCCTAAGTCTCTCATTACCCTTTCGATGTTTAGTGTCCTGCCACCTATGTGGTAATTCATGGGTACATGTTTTTTTCCAAAGGGGATAACTATACCTTTCTTGGCATTAAGCTTGAGCCCATGGCTCTGGCACCAGGCATCTTTTTCTGTAAGGGCCTTTTACAGAATATCCACATCATTTGAGGATTCAATAATGGCTCCCAGTTTGCAGTCATCTGTGAACCTTGTTAGCCAGAGTCCCTTAGTGTTAGCCTGTACTTCAGAGAAGTAAATTCCAAACAACAGTGGTCACAGGACTGAACCCTGAGATACTCCACTTGTCACTTGTCTGGAGCTGGATTTGGAGTCAGCTACTTTTGCAGTCTGGGTTCTGTCAGTAAGCCAGTTGGCAACCCATCCAGTGGTGTAGGGATTTATGCCCAGCTTAGTAGGTTTATCTATGATTCCAGAGTGGGGGATGGTGTCGAAGGCCTTGCCGAGGTCCAGATAGGCTGTGTGGACCACCTTACCCTCGTCCACAGCTCTGGAGACTGATTCGAAGAAGTCAGTCAGATTCAGGAGATAAGATCAGCCCTTAACAAACCCAAACTGGGTGGGGTCCAGTGTTTGAAGGTTGCCAATGTCTTTGTTTATAAGTTCCATGATAATGCATTCCATGCCCTTGCTGATCAGGCTTGTCAGACTGATGGGATGGTAGTTCCTAGGATCCAAGGTGGATCCTCCCTTGTGCAGCAGGATAACTGTAGCTGTGCGCCACTCAGTGGGCATGAAGCCTGAGATGAGGCTATGATTAAACATGACACTTAGGTGAGGTGCCAGTTCATTTTGTAGTTCATGTAGTACACAGCCTGGGATGTCATCTGGTCCCATGGATGCTGCATTCTTAGCTTTTGAGAGTGTGGTTTCTACTTGTGTGGATGTGATTACCGGAATTTGGCAATCTTTTGGTATTGAGATGGGCCCTTTAGTGGGTGAGAGGGGGGTGAAGTTGGCACTAAATCGATCTGCCAGGATATTGGCAATATCCTTGGGATCAGTATATTTAATGCCATTCTGTTGTAGCTCAGAGCAGATCTGAGCATTGCCATTTAGATTATTGACATAACTATAGAATGCCTTGTGGTTGTCTTTGGAATCTTTGGCAATTTTATTTTCGTAACTAGCTTTTGAAGATTTTATGAGGGATCTCAGCTTCTTACTGAGGCTGGTGAGGAAGTTTTTTGCATCCTGGGATTTTCCTCTTTTCTGCAACAGTTTCTTTTTTCTGTTGTATAGTTTGTTTATAGCAGGGGACCACCAGATTGGCCTCCTTTTTTTGGAGAAGAGCATATTGCTTCTATTTGGGATGGCACAATTCATGCACAAGTGGATGTGCTCGTACAGTGCCTTAGTGTAGGATTCTGCAGTCGAACTTCCAGATCCCGTCTGCGTGGGTGTTGTGAAGTTTCTCACTTCTGACTTCAGTAGCATGAAGTTGGCTTTGGAGAAGTTTTTTAAGGAGGTTTCCTTACTGGGGGGTGGGGTGGGGGTGGGATGTGGATGTCAAGGGTGATTTGCTTATGGTCAGACCTGACCAATGAGGGGGTGACCACTGGTGTGGAGCATCTATCTCCCATGTTGGTACTGAACAGGTCTAGGGTACTGGAGCCTCTGGTGGGACAATGGATTAGTTGATCTAGGATGTTGGAATTTATAAATTCCAAGAACCGTTGGGAAAAGGAGTTGATACCCAAGTAGTTTTCTCAGTTAATGGCAGGGTAGTTGAAATCACCCAGTATTAGGGTGTTTGGTTGTATCTTAATATTTTCCAGTATGTTTAGAAAGGTGTAGTGAGAATCATGGGGCATGGTGGGGGATCTGTAGCAAGCTACAATTTGGATTGCAGTCTTACCCAGTGTTAGTTGCACCTGGAGAATTTCAGATGCATTGTGTTGGGCAATTAGCCTGGAGGTATGAATATCCTTGGTGAATATGGACACTCCTCCACCTTTAGTGTTTCGGTCTTGGTTATGTGGCCGAAAAGTGTGGTAAGAATTCTAGCCTGGTATTGCAGGGGTGCTCTCTGGAGCCTTGAACCAGGTCTCAGTTACTCCACAGATATTGATGTTCTCCATTTTTAGGAGTGCCTTGAAAGAGTGCATTTTGAGGTTTAGACTTCTAGCATTGAGTAGCATTACCTTCAGATTTTGTATGCTTCTGTATGTTATGGTGGTGGTTTTATCCTTTGAACCTTGCCTAAAAAAGGCACTATATGGGTGGCAAGAGCTTTAGCCAGTAACCTGAATCCCAGGGGGTGACAGGTACAGACCATCTCTGGCAAAGCATCATGGTTTGTCGATCATGTCTTCCCAGGCAGACAAATACTGGATCCCCTTTGAATGACACCATGTACCCAAATTGTCATCATATGTGCCATGCTACACAATATGATCCTGTGGAAACAGCTACAGCAGGAACAACACGGGGCAGGGCCACACAACCCCCCACCATTGCCAAGGCCTGCACAGGCACAGAGTGACTCAGAGGAGGATCAATCTGAGCCTGCCCCAATAGGCAGAAGGAGGCATGCCCAGTATGCCCAAGCCTTGGCAAATAGACAATGCATAGCACATGCACTGACATTGTAGGAACCCAGAGAATGACGCCTCTCTCTGACTCGCACATACAGTAAAAGGGATGCCAAACAAGACACTACCTGTGCTTAACCATGTATAGGGAGTGTACTATGTGCATCCAACATAGTCAGCCCTCCAGCACCATCCTCAGTACTGGCACAGCCACAAGGTGTCACTCTCCCTCTAGGTTGCTGAATGGAGTAGTATGTTTTGTTACTTGTATCTATGGTATGGATGTGACCATGCAAGGGAATCGGGTGGCTGAATGGGATGCCAGCAGATAGTAGACACCTATAGTGGCAGCATGACATCTGTAACAAATACTGGTGTCACCATAGTAGCCAGTACTAGACAAGGTGAAAAAATCCATTGCATGAAATGTGGTGGGTCAAATGTGTGTCCATAGGACACATACATGCCAGTCAGGGAGGCTCACATACCCAACAACAGTCTCAGCCAGCAGGACAGGTAGTAGACAACCACAAAGAAAGGCTGTGCTAAGGCCTCTGATTAATGGCTATGGAGAACAGCCCCCCTCCAGACCTACACAGACAGACTACAACAGGTCAGGCAGTGGGATGTTAGTTCTGAAGGGTAAGAAGTCTGAAACTGAAATGTAGGTCAATCAAACCTAAGAACTATAGTACAGTGATATGCCTCTAGTCTCCATGATAGGTCAGAATACAGAATAAAATGGAGTACCTGAAATGCCAGTACAGTCATAGCAAATGTGTAAGTTGTCAGGTGTGACCCCCCTCCACAACCCTATGTAGAAATGTAGTAACATGTATGTGTAGGTAGCATGTGTACAATATGCAGGGCTGCGTGTGTTAGGTTGGTGTGTGTTGTATATCATATGAGAGTGGTCAGCATGTAGGCATGGTGAGGTTTGTCCTGGTGGCTATTGGCCAGTACTGCCGATGACAGGGCCATGTTCTCACAACTGCAGTGCCAAACACAATGCATCCCAGCAAAACACATTTCAGCAGTAAGCCATAGTAATTGTTTGGATGTAATGTCTATCACCATGTGAAAGATGGGCATGGCATGAATGTGCGCCCAGACATACAAACAGTACACAGGTGGAAGTACCCCAGACAGACAGTGTATAATATGTTACTGTCAAATGGGCACACCTTTGGAATTGTACATACAGGTTAGCAGCACATTAGTTGGGTTTGTAGTATGGAATACCCATGTTGCCTGGCCAAACATTGGCAGACCACAAAAGTCACAGGCATGAAGTACTGAGAAACTGCTGATGATCCTGCACACATCAGCATAAGTGGAATGCCCCACATATATCTGTGGGTCAGATGCAAGTAGCGTCCATAGCACAAATGCACCCAGCTCACCCCACCATCACCCACAGGCACCTCACAGGTCTTATCCCTGCTGTTGGGAATGAGTACAGTATCACCTCCACCTCTGTATGGCAATAGCCACAGAATGCAGCATGCAGAAGAGGTGCCCCATGCAGGTGTGTCCCTAGCTGTAACAACATCCACACCACTGGATCAATAATGATAGAAAGTATTGACATTAATACCATGCACACCTACACTGTCACCCCCGGGGAATATAGTGGCATGCAGTCAGGGACTGCAGTATTGACACAATGCAATGGCCTGCTACAGCTGGCCTGCATCACTACCAAATGCCCTACAGTCCTCTGCCAAAGGCCTGTGTCTCACCCATACTGCCAATGTATGTTATGTCATGGACTCCCACATAACAACATAATACAGTCCATAGAACCCAAATGCAAGGCCATGTTGACAAATCCTAGCAACATATTCACCATGTTCTACTACATGAACTGTGGACCAACACCAAATTATTGCTGGGATGAAGTGATAACTATAGGGAACTTATCAGATAATGTTTGCATAATGTTTGGAAGAGGAAAGAATAATATGGGAGGTAGGAGCATGGACGGCATGGAGTGTGTGAAGTCTGAAACTCATCCTTGTGCACATACTATCCCTGCCTGCAAACACAGGAATGGGTGGCTACTACAAACCTGCTTGTAAACCACAATGTGAAGGGGTAATGTCCAGAAATATGACCCCTGCCTCTGGGTAACCTGTGTGAATCTGTACAGCTGTGAGGTATGGCCACAGCAGGATACAGCAATACTGTCACGTTGATGGATGTACAAGCAAGGGATCCTCAGCCACCACTGGACCAAGGTGCTGAACCATTTACACAGACCCATCAGCAAGTGTCTGCAGCTTCGCCTCCAGAATGGCATGATTGTGCAAGAATATGTAGGCTGAAAACCACAATACTGGACACAGCTACATTCACCCTGTGTTCCCCAGTAAATTACTGCAAGCAAATATGTATACCTGACAGTAGTTGATGACATAAAACATCACAGTGTAAAACAGTAGATATGTCTGAATATCTCTGCTAACACCAAAACCATGTAGCAGAAGCAGCACAGACACAATTACCTACAGTAACCCACTATCATTTGGCCATTTTGACCCCATATTGTCAACCAATCTACAGACATCCCACAGAAACAGGTTACTAGTTATAGGTGTAGAACACAAAAGCCTGCACTGGAGTACAACCTACCTGGAAAGGATTCACACATTCAGTACAGAAGGTCATACTGGGCATGCTCCCACACTTAGAGAAATAAAGCCCATGTCTGACAACAAAATACTGAAAGGTCATACTGGGCATGCTCCCACACTTAAAGAAATGAAGACCATGTCTGGCAACAACAGTGGACTATACATATCTGACAGTCACAGATGCTTGTGCGCACACTCCACATTGCACACCAGTCATGCTTTGCACACACATTGGATAGGAATACAAACATATATCCAAGGACAACACACTATAGTAGGCCAAAATGACACATACATAGCTGTGTGGAAGAGAGTGACAGTGACAAAGAGCCTCCCATCGTGAGGCCTGTCCCACCCAGCACACATCTAATTGGCTAAGACCACATGATGTGCAAATGTCAATCACTGTAGACATTTGTCTCTGGTATCCCTCAGCACTATAATGCCTGTGGTGCTTGTGATAACTGTGTAACATGACTGTACAAGTCAGTGTTCATCTAGCAGTTCTATACACGTACCTGTGAAATATAAACCTGTGTATGCCTGAGTGTTGTGTGTCTGCTTCCAGATGAATGGTTTATGGCCCATGCACACACACTGCACTCCCCATTGCCCTACTATGGTAAGTGTGCTGATGTCATTCACCTTGAAATATACCTTTGGTGAAGGAGTAGCCCTATAAGCTCCGTGGCACTCGCTATAACTGTGCAATGCTATAGTGTGATGTACTAGTTAGGTAGGAGTTCTAATCCCAGACATGACAAGTGTATTTGTAGGAATCAATGTTGTTGTGGCCATTCACAGTCACTACACTCCCCATTGACCTTCTTTGGCAAGCCAGCTGATGACATTCACCTTGTAATACACCTTTGGGGATGGAATAGCCCTCTAAACTCCCTGGCATGTGCTATAACTGTTTAATTCTGTAGTGTGAGTTACAGTTATGCAGGGGTTCTATTATCAGACATGGCAACTGTAGAACTTTGTGTGTGTTTATCTGTGTAGGGATCAATGCTTTTGAGGTCCTTTACACTCACTGCAATTTACATTGCCCTACTTTGGCAAGACTGTTGATGTCATTCACTTTGAAATGCACCTTTGGGGAAAAATTTGACCACTAAGCTCCATGGTGTGTCCTATAACTGTGTAGCATGATGTACTCATTAGGTAGGAGTTCTATTCCCAGATGTAGCAACTCTAGATGTTTGTCTGTTTAGGGATCAATGCTTTTGAGGCCATTCGCACTCACTAGAAAATATTAAGATAGAATGAAACACCCTAATACTGGGTGATTTTAACTACCCTGCCATTAACTGGGAAAACTACTCATGTCCCAACACCTTTGCGCAACAGTTCTTGGAATTCATAAATTCCAACGCCCTGGATCAACTAATCCGTAGTCCCACCAGGGGCTCCAATATCCTAGACCTGGTCATTACCAACATGGGAAATCAATGCTCCATACCTATGGTCACCCCCTCGTTAGTCAGGTCTGACCATAAGCTAATCACCCTTAACATCCACATCCCACCCCCACACCCCAGTAAAGAAACCACCATAAAAAACTTCTCCAAAGCCAACTTCATGCTACTCAAGTCAGAAGTGACAAACTTCATGACACCCATGCAGACGGGAACTGAAAGTTCAACTGCTGAATCCTACACTAAGGCACTGTACAAGCACATCCACTCATGCATGAATCGTGCCATCCCAAATAGAACCAAAATGCTCTCATCCAAAAAAGGAAGCCAATCTGGTGGTCCCCTGCCATAAACAAACTTTACAACAAAAGGAAGAAACTTTTACAGAAAAGAGGAAAATCCCAGGATGCAAAAAACTCCCTTATTAGCCTCAGTAAGAAACTGAGATGCCTCATAAAATCCTCCAAAGCTAGTTATGAAAATAAATTGCCAAAGATTCCAAAGACAACCACAAAGCATTCTATAACTATGTCAAGAATCTAAATGGCAATGCCCAGATCTGCTCTGAGCTAAAACAGAATGGCATTAAATATACTGATCCGAAGGATATTGCCAATATCCTGGCAGATCGATTCAGTGCCAACTTCACCCCCCTCTCACCCCCTAAATGGCCCATCTCAATACCGGAAGATTGCCAAATTCCAGTAATAATGGCCACACAGGTACAAAACACACTCTCTAAAGCCAAGAATACAGCATCCATGGGACCAGATGACATCCCGGCTGTGTACTACATGAACTACAATATGAACTGGCACCTCACCTAAGTGTCATGTTTAATCATAGCCTCACCTCAGGTTTCATGCCCACTGAGTGGCAGAGCTACAGTTATCCCAATCCACAAGGGGGGATCCACCTTGGATCCCGGAAACTACCATCCCATCAGTCTGACAAGCCTTATCTACAAGGCCATGGAGCGTATTATCATGGAACTTATAAACAAAGACATTGGCAACCTTCAAACACTGGACCCCACCCAGTTTGGGTTTGTGAAGGGCCGATCTTGTCTCCTGAACCTGATTGACTTCTTTAAATCAGTCTCCAGAGCCATGGACAAGGGTAAGGTGGTCCACACAGCCCATCTAGACCTTGCCAAGGCCTTTGACACCATCTCCCACTCTGGAATCATAGATAAACTTACTAAGTTGGGCATTAATCCCTATGTCACCCAATGGGTTGCTAAATGGCTTACTGATAGAACCCACACTGTAAAAGTAGCCGACTCCAAATCCAGCTCCAGACAAGTGACAAGTGGAGTACCTCAGGGTTCAGTCCTGGGGCCGGTCTTGTTTGGCATCTACTTCTCTGAAGTACAGGTCAACACTAAGGGACTCTGGCTAACAAAGTTTGCAGATGACTGCAAACTGGGAGCCATTATTGAATCCCCAAATTATGTGGATACTCTACAAAAGGGCCTTACAGAAACAGATGCTTGGTGCCAGAGCCATGGGCTCAAGGTCAATGCCAAGAAATGTATTGTTATCCCTTTGGGAAAAAACATGTATCCATGAATTACCATATAGGTGGCAGTACACTAAACACAGAAAGTGTGATAAGAGACTTAGGGACACAGGTGGACAGTGGTCTCACCTTCGATAACCACATCGCCACAACAGTCAGAAAATCCTTCTATGTGGCACACCTCATCACGAAGGGCTTTTCATCCAGAAAAAAGGAGGTCATTGTCCCACTGTACTCATCCCTCATTAGACCCATTATAGAATACAACGCCCCATTTGGTATGTATCTCTCAAGACATCTGCAACAACTGGAAAGGCCTCAGAAATACCTTACTAAAAGAATCACAGGCCTAAAGCAGATGCCCTACGCTGACCGCCTTAAAAAACTCCAGCTATACTCTGTCGCATATTGTCTACTCAGAGGCGATCTCTGCTTAACATACAAGGCCATGTCAAACCCAGAGCTGTTGGACATGCTACACTTAAAGAAATCCCAATCCCTCAGAGCTACACGCTCCAGGGATCTAAACCTTGTCATCACAATAAACAAAACATGCTGGAGGCATAGGTTCCTGACCCAGAGACTCCCCAGACTCTGGAATTGATTGCCCATACATGTCAAGCAGAGTGCCTCTTTGGACCTCTTCAAGAGGAACCTTGACGATTGGATGGGAGAAAGGAAATTCACCCCAGGGATCACGTCAGTCGCCCTGCTAGACAGGGGTCCAGGAAAGAAAATAATGTGGGAAGAAATAGCCAGGGAATTGTTATGGCTAGGCTTGTATAGGCCCTAGGGCTGATAGCCTAGTACCAACCTATGAACCTATGAACCTATGAACTACAATATCCATTGCCCTACTTTGGTAGGGCTGCTGATGTCATTCACTTTAAAATCCACCTTTGGAGAAAGAGAGGCCATTAAGCTCCATGGGACATCCTATAACTGTGTAATGCTGTAGTGTGATGTACTAGTTAGGTAGAAGTTCTAATCCCAGACATGACAACTGTAAATCTTTGTGTTTGTGTAGGGATCAATGCTTTTGAGGCCATTCACAGTCACTACAACTTCCATTGCCCTACTTTGACAAGCCTGCCAATGTCATCCACTTTGAAATGCACCTTTGGGGAAAAAGTAGACCAGTAAGCTCTGTGGCATGTGCTATAATTGTGTGATGTTGTAGTGTGATGTACTAGCTAGGTAGGAGTTCTGATCCCAGACATGGCAATTGTGAGACGTGGTGTGTGTATGTGTGTGTGTGTGTGTGTGTGTGTGTGTGTGTGTGTGTGTGTGTGTGTGTGTGTGTGTGTGTTTGTCATTAGTATCCTGTGTGGAGGTAGCTGTGAGCGTGTAATAACAGGACTCATTGTGGAGTGGGTTTTGCACATTTCTTATATGGTGGGCCTATTGCATGTCACAATGTCTACCTTACAAGGATAAGAGATGTCAAATAGCAGAGAGGCTGGGGTAAATAATCCCTACCACTACATGTGACATCATGGCTTGGGGAAAAATATAGGCAACCCTTGTATTACCCAGAGAACACTCTCCACCCATGTCTCATGTACAAACACACTTGGCTAGGCAACAATCACTATGTTGGTAGTTTCCTGAATATTCCCCACAAATAGTAACCATGGTGTGATTGTAGTGGATT